>NC_090782.1:4442500-4535000 GCF_040054535.1 Antennarius striatus | reverse complement strand
ACACACACACACACACACACACACACACACACACACACACACACACACACACACACACACACACACACACACACACACACACACACACACAGTATAAATATTTTCTTTTTATAACAATAAACAGTCAACATCAGTTGTTTACTATTTAATGTTATGTTTGTATTTCCAACATGATAGGGAAGTTATACTGTACCAATGTCCATACCAAGAAAACAAGTCCATAAGTAATGTTTTCTGACGTTATTGATTTATTTTCCTTAACTATAGTAATTTGCTAGGTTGGAAAATAACTTACACTTAACTCAGAGAGTAATTACTTCTAAAATTTGCATTTCAGATATGCAAATATATCAGCACAAATTCTAATCGCATTGAAAACTTGCATTAGAGATCATAAGGATTGTACGCGCATTATCTAGATTTGATAGAAAAATGGTCGTGTTCATCATAATAAACGCCTTCCGTGTCAGAGAGACGGAGAAGAATTAAGCAGTTCCAAGGCTCATGTTGGTTAAACATAAATTAAACGTATACTGTCTCCTAGTGGTTAAATGTATACACCTCACCTCAGTGGCATCTGCGAATTATCAAATGATAGCAGTACTGCAGTTCCATTTTGAGACACCAAATTGTTTCAGAAAGACATTTAAACAAAGTAGTATGGTTTTAAGAAGGATGTATGGACGTTAATTAACTTTATATATATTGGGTGTACTGTAAGCTAAAATAGTGTAAACAAATGTCATAAAATTAAAAAAAAGTCAAATAGACCATTCTGTATGATATATCGTGTTTTTATTTTAATTTTAATTTTTAAGGTAGGTATGTTCTTTTACGAATAATGAAGCAATTTTACTTAAGTACTGTTTTGTGTGCAGTAATATACGTATACAGTACAAGTAATAATTACTCTGCAATATTAGTTTTAATATATACATCTGAATTTCTTTGACTCCATTGTTATTATTGATGATATTTTTTATTTATTTTTTATTTTGTGGACGAATTCGCTGGTGTTTATAGTAGACTACGTTTTTTCTAATCTGACACGAGTTGTTGTTTTTTTTTTTTAAGGTCTGCGTTTTTAAAGGTCTGCGCCTGATCGGCTGTAACTGAACAGGACCCTAGACTGGACACTACACCAGGTGTCAGACGGAATACTCTTGACTGAATACTACTGCGGTCCTTTGTAGTAATCATTCGACCGCCGTTTGACCTCCAGAATAGCCATTAAGTTTTCCTGAAGGTGCGTTCGATGGACGCCCATCGGCGGTGCTTCTCTCCCTCGCGGTGACAGAAGTAACGGGCCCCGCCCCTCCGTGCTCCCCACAAACAGGCAAGCACGCCCACCCCGCACGGCGCGAGCCCAGTCGTCGGTAACGGAGAAGATGGCAGAGAGGCAACAACAGAAGCACGAAGGCAGGGTAAAGATCGGCCATTACATCCTCGGCGACACGCTCGGAGTGGGCACGTTTGGAAAAGTGAAGAGTTAAGTCCTGCTTCTGTGTCATACCGACTTTAATGTCTACATTTACGGCTCTGAGTTGAAGTAATGTGAAGTAGTCTCCTTGCCCCTCTCTCCTGACAGCGTTGAACTTGCCGGCGGTCAGGGAGAAGGTTTCGTAGCATGTTGGGTTAGCCGCCGCCGCGGACGGGATTTAATGCGTAAATCTGTTCTGAGAATCCGCTCGTTTGAAAGTCAAATTCTTCCTCCGCAGCCCCTGCTTGTGGCTACTGTTACCATCCATGGCAGGGGTAATTAACTGGACGACAGTATCTAGAATGAAAAATAGAGTCCTATTCACATTTTTATTATATAATGTTGAACAAATAAGACTTTATATTGTGGTTATTTGCTATGAAGGACGCGTAAGGAGCTCACAGCTTGTCCGAAGCCCACCGCAGGAGCTCAGCGTTAACTGATATGTTGTCGTAATGCCAGCCAGTGCCAGTCTGTCAGCGCCTCCCAAAGTCGGGACACTCCTTTAAAGGCATAAAGTTTATTTAAAAAGGTCTGCAGCCTGACATTAATTCAGTTCTTCTGCTTGCTCAGGCACGCTGTTTGACCTTGTGAGCTTTACGCTCACAGCGTCCTTTTCTTACGTGCGCAGTTTGAGGGATGTGAGCCCTTATCCGGGGAAAACCCACCTGACGTCATGACGACTTCTCTGATGCTGTTTAAGGGAAAGTCATTTTATAAGGAGGAGAATCCATGCAAATATCGATTCCAACCATTTTTTCCCTATTGATTCTTATGTTGATGCTTCATATATGATGTTTTCAGTCAAGTTTACCGTAACAGTTTCTTCACAGACCAAGACAGGCTGACAACCAAAACAAAGAAGACAATGATTAATAGTAAAAAACTGGTAAAAAAAGAAATGTGTTATATTGAAGCCAGTTTTTTTAATCAAACATTTTGACAATAAGTGGTTCTGTTTTGGCGCTGTGCAGGTTTTATAATACATGTTATACAGTATATCTATGTCATGTGTGTATTCTTGTTTTCAGTTGGCGAGCATCAGTTGACAGGCCATAAAGTCGCTGTGAAGATCCTGAACAGGCAGAAGATCCGTAGTCTGGATGTTGTTGGGAAGATCAAACGGGAGATCCAGAATCTCAAACTGTTCAGACACCCACACATCATCAAACTGTAAGTGGATGATTCATCATTCCATCAAATTTTAAGAGTCCTGTTGCTGACAGATGACACCCAGCGATAATGTTGGCTTTTTGTTGTTCCCTCCGCATTGTGGCATGCTTTGCTTCTTCCTATTTGTTAACTACATTTACACTGCACTGAGCATGTCCGTCGGGCTCCCAGGAGGCCGAATAAACAAACATACCACCACACACATAGGGGATTAGAACTAGATACCGGTAAATGCATCTGTTCTGGCTAGTCCAAGTCTGCAGTTCAAGTGACAGAAGGTGACTATAACCTCATCCCTGTTGGATTGTCTTGGCTCTTCTTTGGCTTTTCTCTTTGACCTTTCTACCTTCTTTCGCTTTCCTTCCATTCCCCTGGCCTGTTTCTCCTTGTCTCTCTGTGTCTCTCAACAATCTGTGTTATTTTTAGACCAGGTTTAGAGTCAGTCCACTGTCCGATTGCAAGCTATGGCAGATACATGAGCTCTGTGGTCAGGAGCTGTAGTGCTGTTCAACACTCCAGCAGAGATATAGATTCACAAACAGATAAATTTTACTCGTTGTCTGCAGCTTCAGGAAAAAAATGCCAGACTCAGCAAAACAGACTGTGATATATCAGAGCTGTACACAAAATAAAATTAAGTGCAGTTAATGTTTTTCGATGTCCCTCCAGCGTTTTATGTATGTATAGAACAGGAACAACTTGGAATTGTGTTTTATTTAATGTGGTTTTTACCTTGATGTTTAACAACTGTCTGGACAGGGATGAGGCGGATTATGATGATGTGCAGAATATCCCAAGAGTATCCATTCATTGACTGAATGTAAATTTTAATACAGCTGACCTTTTTGAAAATAAAGCCTACACTCAGCAGCTGTGCAGCACAGCTCAGCCTCATTTATTCTGTGTTCGTTTTGAAGTAAATCAATTTTTTTCTTAGAGATGTGTCAGTTCAATGAATTATTGTTATTCTTGAATTTATCTTTATTGACCATGGTATAAAAAAGCCAAGCTTTTAGGAAAAAAACAATGATGATTATGAGTGTGTGTTTGTTTTAGGTACCAGGTGATTAGCACACCTACAGATTTCTTCATGGTCATGGAGTATGTGTCTGGAGGCGAGCTTTTTGACTACATCTGCAAAAATGGACGGGTAAGACATTTCCTCAGCAAATGACAGAGTTTATATTCACTGGATCCCAGTGGTGATTAGTTTTTTTAAATCACAGCTTAAGTTGGACGAGCAGTACATAATATTTAAGTGGATAGTCTGCAACTATCAACATACATAGATTCTGCTGCATTTCTTAACCTTTTTTACATTTTTGTTGCCAACTTTGAACTTTAAACTTTAAACTTAACACACCATGAAAATGGGCAGCATGGTAGGTAGCGCTGGCGACACACAGCAAGGCGGATCCCAGTTCGAGTCCCGCTCGGTGCCGACTTTTCATGTCTCTCTCCGCATTCTCTGGCTTCCTTCCACTTCCTAAAAAATGCACTTCAGGCACCATCTTTAGTGAGAGTTGTCTATGATAATTTAATGTATTGCTGAAAAAGGCATGGTATCCCCCCTCCCACACACAACACACACACACACACACACACACACACACACACACACACACACACACACACACACACACACACACACACACACACACACACACACACACACACACACACACACACACACACACACAAGCACAAATACTTGATATGAGTAGTCCAATATTTCCAGTAGTTCATTTTGAACAAATCTGAATGATGATAAAATTGCCCTTAACCAAAATGATCTCCACCATTCTGCTGACTCACATGCTTGTAGCTTAACTTGTTCTGTAGAGCCCTGTCTTGCATTCTTCCATTTTCAAATTTGAGATCATAACCATCCATATTATGTCTTTAAAGGTGGAAGACACAGAAGCTCGCCGCCTTTTTCAGCAGATTATCTCAGCTGTAGACTACTGTCACCGGCACATGGTGGTCCATAGAGACCTCAAACCAGAGAACGTCCTGCTGGATGCAAGCAAAAACGCCAAGATAGCTGACTTTGGTAGGACCCCCGGAAAACTGGAGTTGGATTTGTGAGGAGAGAGGGGATAAAAGAACGAGGACTGGCTCTGCAAAAGAATTTAGATGGAGAGAAAGCATCATACATCTTGAATATCATCAGAGGATAATAGAAAATTAATTTGTGGAGTTGAATGGCGTTACTATCCTCACTTGTAAATTTCATTATTTTAAATAAGAGTTAAACCATCAAAGTTTCACCAGATGGAGTATTTATTATGCTAGCTGATTGGTTTAGGGACTGTACCTTGACCATGAAAGACACAAATATTTACAGAAACATGTGGAGGTCCTTGTTCACAGCATGGTGTCTGGGGTGGAGAGCGGTCCCCCTAGCAACGGTAAGGTCTCATATCATGTCTGGCAGGAAACCTTGAGGCCCGCTGTCATCTGATAGGCAAGGAATCGTTGGGGTGCGGCAGGGGTGTGCTGCACAAGTGTTTTGACTGAGAGCAATAGACAGCAGTGAGCGGTGGGGAGTGTTAAGGGAACAGGGATAACAGATAAAGAGAAGGTCAGCACATCGCAAAGTGTCTGGTGTCTAGCGCTTGACTGAAGGCCTGGCGGCCAGGGAGAGGCTCATCCAATTAGATGAGCTTTTTGTTCAGAGCTTAGAGTTATGGCGGGTTAGGGAGGATAAAGATATCAGCAGCGTCCACAGTGTATACTTCTCACCTCCATGTCCAGGGCCATGTTCGGTTTAACCAGTGTGTATCAAAGGATCAATAGCAATTGATAAAAGAGGATTATTTAATTAGTGATGATGCTCTTGGGAGTAAAAACTGAGGGGTGCTGATTGGTTCTGTGTTTGGTCAACAGGTCTGTCGAACATGATGTCGGACGGGGAGTTCCTACGGACGAGCTGTGGCTCACCCAACTACGCTGCACCTGAGGTCATCTCTGGAAGGTGGGAGAGGATGATTATGTAGCCCTTACAAAGAAACAATACAGTCACCAAACAGAAAATAACCTTGAAAGGTGTACCATGGAATTACAACAAACCCACAATAAAACAGGCGCTTCTTATTATGACATAAATAGAATATCTGAGCTTATTGATGATAATCACCACTGTAAACAAACAGCATTGTGCTTGTAAAGTAACAGTCCCATGATGGGTTGATCCTCATGTGGGACACATGTTAAGACACTAAGCACCCCCTATCACCCTGTATTATTTTTGTAATTTTTATTATTTCAGTTTATGATTTTGTGGGCCCATATTCTGTTCATGTGCAATGTCAAATTTAGTATTTTAGTAACGAATGCATGGGTACAATGAGCAGAGTTCACACAGGCACTTTGGGCAGCCAGGTGGCCTTAGGGGTCCGTAGGAAGGCGCGTGCAGCTATTCCATATTGTGTATATGGACAGCCTGCGGCGCACAGAGAAGAGGCTGATGTGCATGTGTCTGTGTGTTTCAGCATATTTCAAGTAAAAAGAACCTAAAAACTCATGCACGCCTGGAAGTCCGTTTATTTACGTCCAAGTGTGCAACACTCATAATATGACTCAGTAAGAATGGAACGTACCCCTTGAATGTTTGACTTTATTGGTATTATTATTGGTTGGAAAGATATTAAAGAAAAATATTATTCCTGCAGGATCACCTTCAAAATGTGATGAATTCTTCTATGGCTGAAAGCTCCTTGGTGATGAAAATAACTTGTGTTTGATTATCCTGAAGATTTTCCATGTTATATAACAGCATAACATCCTGCTATCATCATTGTGTTGTGGAGCATTTATTAACATTAAATGCTTCATTTCAAAAGTTAGCACAATTATAAACGGATACAAAACCACTTTTTTTGTTTGTTTTATATCACTCATTCTACAATTATATTGTTATAATACATGACAGAGAACTATCTCTTGTGGACTCTTTGTCAGACTCTATGCAGGCCCAGAGGTGGATATCTGGAGCTGTGGGGTGATTCTTTATGCCTTGTTGTGTGGCACCCTGCCCTTCGACGATGACCACGTTCCCACGTTGTTCAAGAAGATCAGAGGAGGTGTCTTCTACATCCCAGAGTACTTGACTCGCTCTGTGGCCTCGCTGCTCATGCTCATGCTCCAAGTGGACCCTCTAAAGAGAGCCACCATCAAAGACATCAGGTGCTCACACCACTCTGCTGGCTCCGGTCGTCCTGATAGAAGGCCTCTTTATTTTCTGTGTTTTATTCATGATCTTTTTCAGCTCTTGTCACACACATGCACTCATTGTGATTCACTGGCAGCCTCACTATGCTAACAGTTTGTGTGTGATCACTGTCATGATTGGATGAAAAAAATAGCTGTAAATTAAACTTGTCAAGCGTTATCACATAAACAGACAAATATGTTAATCCACATTTAAAACCGATTAAAACCTATGTGCACTCACTGGCATCTGAACATTGTCTTGAGATGGTTATGTATAACTATTTTTCATTCCTATCACTGCAGGACACCTGCACTTTTTTTTGCTGTGGGAATAGTATTTCATTATCTCATATTAAGCAACACGAAGATAAATGATAAAAAAATTAAATATTGTCATTAGCTTAGACTCTTGAGTTTTACAATCCCTTGTCATGACATTGAATGTACGTACACACCATAAGTCATCATCATGATTGTCTCCTCTCTGCCAGGGAACATGAGTGGTTTAAGGTGGACTTGCCAGGCTACCTGTTCCCTGAGGACCCCTCGTATGACTCCACAGTCCTGGATGAAGAGGCTGTGAAAGAAGTGTGTGAGAAGTTCGAGTGCACAGAATCCGAGGTTGTGTCCAGTCTATATAGCGGGGATCCACAGGTACACAAGACACAGCCACATTTCTTCACATTTCTTTCAAGGAACAAGTGTTTTCACTCTTAATTCAACTGTGACCTTTTAATAATCTACTTATATCCACAAGATTATGTGTTGATCTGCCATATTTACATTTATATATATCTCGTGACATGTACATGATAATTAACTTCCCAGAAGAACTCTTGGTAGTCAAACATTCTTCATTCCAGCACAGATTTTTAGATAAAGTTAAGAGCGTCTTTAGTTCCTGCTGTCCTTATCTGAATTTGATTCGTTTTTTTTCCAGCCTTCCAAAAATAACTACCAAGCAAACATCGGTGCAGTCAGTGATTTGAATAATCTGATTTTATCTTCAGTTAATTATGTTTAACTAAACATTTTTTCTTTATCTTCCTACTCTCATTCTTTCCATACAGGATCAGCTAGCAGTAGCCTACCACCTTATCATAGACAACCGACGTATTATGACCCAGGCCAGTGAGTTCTATTTAGCCTCGAGCCCTCCCCAGGGCTCTTTCATAGAGGAGGGTATGCCACTCCCCCCTGGGGTCAAACCCCACCCAGAGAGGATGCCTCCACTCCTGGCCGACAGCCCCAAGTCTCGCTGTCCTCTGGATGCTCTCAACACCACCCGTCCAAAGCCCCTGGCAGTGAAAAAGGCCAAGTGGCACCTCGGCATCAGGAGTCAAAGCAGACCCTATGATATCATGGCCGAGGTGTACAGAGCCATGAGACACCTCAGCTTTGACTGGAAGGTATTAGGATGTGTCAAAAACACACAAGTGAATACAATGCACATATAGATCTACAGTATATGTACACAAGCCTTCTTTTGTTCTTCTGTCTTGGAGGTGGTGAACCCATATCATCTTCGAGTACGGAGGAAGAATCCTGTGACAGGAAACCTAGTAAAGATGAGTCTGCAGTTGTACCAGGTGGATAACAGATCCTACCTCCTGGACTTCAAGAGCATCGATGGTCAGTGACTACTGGCTGGCATTACAGAAAAATGTTCCTGATATATTGTGATATTTTGTGGTAATTTGTGATACATTTGGCACTACATTGCAAAATATTTTACAGCACATGCACAGCAAGCAAAAATGTCCTCACACATTTATTGTTTATAATATAATTACAATGCTTTGTGATTTAAAAAAAAAAAAAACAACAGCAAGAGAAAATATGAGTAGCAAGAGGAAGAAGGTTAGAATAAAATATCACAAGGGAACATCATGAATGGGAAAGGAAAAGTAGGGAGCACAAAGGCTTAATACGCAGCATAACGAGACAGCAGTGAAACCACAGAGGACAGATGCACACAGGAACTCTCCAAAGGAAGACATGTTGTTGACAATGTAGAATATACGTACAGTACATGTAAAACAGGGAAAGAGAGTGTAGACAAGTGAAAACAAGCAGGACTCGAAAGGAAGCGTAAAAACAGACACATTGTGGGGAAAGTAACAGATAAAACATCTGTGCCCAGGAGCATATCTCACCAAGTATAAATTCTGGGTTCACTAATAGCATCTTATAAATAACCATGAAAATTAGTTGTGCTTTTACTGTTTGGTTATTCTACATTTCTACTGGTCATCTTCTCCATAACAGTGTCACAAAAAAACGACTCTGTCCGAGGCTGAATGGAGGATATGTCCTCTACAGATTTGTAAATGTTTGACGGGGGTCACTTCATTTGACTGCACTTAAAACGAACATAAACATACACATTACATTACCTTCTTTTTTCTATACTGCATTCTCATGATAAATATTTTATTCATATTTTTTATTTCATTCTTAATTCCATTAATTTACAAAGAAAAAATATTTGAATTGCTAAAACTAGCATTTTTAAATGAAGTTCAAATACCTACATTTTGAGGTTGGTACAGTTCTTCTTTAAGTTTCAAAACGCATTCAATTTGTTAACACATCCTCTGTTGCTGGCGTGGCCATCCTCTGCTCATGTGACCTTCAGATGACATCGTGGAGACGGTGGGCTTTAAATCGGGTTCGTCCACTCCTCAGAGGTCGGGCTCCACGGCTGGCCTTCACCGACCCAGATTGAGCATCGACTCGGCGAGCCCAGCAGTCGATCTGCCCCAGCTCAGCTCCTCTCTCCCGGGGTCCCTGTCTGGCAGCTCCCCCCTGCTCACCCCACGTCAGGGATCACACACCATGGACTTCTTTGAAATGTGTGCCAGTTTGATCACTTCACTGGCACGCTGAACCCCACCGACTCCCCACCCTCACTGCAATGTGGATGTCAGCGAGGGTTGCTGTTTGTACTGCTAATCGAGAACATAAAAAGTGTAGGTGATTGCAGTGACTTCTTCTCTCTGTCTCCTCTTTATCTCTGTTCTAGTCGTGAAGCATTAGATGGATAAATGGATGGAGTTGTGAACAGCAATGTCCGTCACCTCGGATTGAGGAGACACAGAGATGAAGCACTTTTCAAAGAGGCAGATTAACAGCTTCCTTTTCTTCTTTTCAAACACTCAGCTTTTAAAAACTGGTCCTGAGATTGGAATCTGTTAACTGGTGGTGACCAGCAGTGGGCAAGTTTACTGACTCACCTCCACAAAATACTTTCAATCTCTTATCATTGTCCACCATTACACTTAAGGGGTGGGGGTGGGGGGGTGTTAGGAGATATCCTGCTGAAGTTTCTCTTGACACTGACTGGAGGTGAGTTTTTCCTATTTTCTTATTTTTTGATTGAGATGCTGGTTGTTAAAATTGACAGTTCATCTGTGTCTGAGGGAATATTACATGTATAATTTGATTTCAGGTTTGATATGATTTGTAAAGAAACAGGTTTTGTTATTCATGTATATTATATTTATATTACAATAATATTACCTAGCTGAACTAGCTAGTTGAACAGGTATACCAAATAACTTTATACACCATAGATATCAGATCCTTATTTATTTTTGAGACTTGTTTTTAGGTACTGTAGTTATGTCATTTACAAACTGCATCAACAGAGTTTTATTAAAAACAATTGATGAAGTTAGAGAGACACCAGGATGGGAGCTGTATAATACTCTGCATGGTTCACACTGTGTGCTGCATTTAGCGTTAATCCCACACAAATACCGTCTCACACGAGTTTCCACAACTGTCACTTTACCCAACGGTTCTCCGTTCAGGAGAATCTTTCAAAGATATGTATTGCTGCTATTTTTCTACACAAATCCATCATTTTGTAACCTCAGCTGTGACAAATATGCAACACTCAGACTCCACTACTCTTCAGTTCCGTTCATGTTGCTCAGCCATGCATGTACAGAACATAGTCAAAGAATTTATGCAGTAACTAGAAAAGAAGCACCCATGTGCTGCTTGTTTGTAGTGGAATCCTAGGGCAACAATTAGGAACTACTTTTGTTTTTCTTTTTCCTCATGCATTTAAAATGCACACAAATCAATTTAAGTTACTAAATCTAAATTGATATTTACATAGAAATATAATTAGCGTTGTGTCAATCCTGTAATAATGATGAGGTGATGCAAATATGAAGAAGATGACAGACTCATGTGAGACGGTGTGAATCTGCTGTCGGACTGTAAAAGCCACAGAAACCTTTCTCTGTTTGCCTTAAAAAATGCAACACAGTAATTGTATAAAAATGTTAGTGGGGATTGTGTGCATAGTTGGTGAAGATGACGATGGTGTGGGATTCTGAAGGTTCTGTCTGTGAGTGCTGTGTGTTCAGTCTGCACATATAATGCTGCACATTTACTGTTTCATGGCATCTCTTTGTGCTGAGAGACAAACTTTACTGTATCTGCTGTTTAAAAGAAGCTAAGGCGTTTTTGAATGTTGCCCTTTGTTCTGTCAGATGGTGTCATGTCATTGCAGGTTTGTGTTGACATTCAGCTTTGTCTGATTGTTTTTCTGACTGAATGTGAAATGAATGCTGGTGCTGCTTCATATAAGTCTTTCTCTGGGTTTTTCTCTGACCACTGGACTGCTGACTTGCCATTACTCTCAGTAAGGTACAGTGGTGAAGGGGTAGTACATACACATTGAAAGATCTTATTAAATATGTTTTAAAGTCTATTATTTAATTTTTATTAATTGTTTTAATTTGTATGGGCTTGTGATGGATAATCAAAAGGGTGTTATGGTGATAAAGCTGTTATGAAAATGGAGTGGAATTTAGTGAAAGATTTTTATATAGTACGTATAAATGTAAGAGGATAACAATGGGCAGAGTTTGGTCACACAACTATTCCACAGTGTTGGGTGAATATTTTAATGGCTCTTCAGTAATTAGTTTTAAATTGATTCCGTCAGGACTCCTATGTTTGCCTTACGACAGATTTGTGATGGTTTTCGGCTAAAACCGTGAAGTCACATCCTTTGTTGCTCTGCTGGATCCCTTTATTTCTGCACATTGTTTTACATTCTGTCGGGGGTTTTCTTTCCTGTTTGTGACAGCATGTAAGAACCCTGCCTTATGTCAGGGAGAAACTATGCTCCAGCTGTAGCACGAGTGCAACCACACACAAAGCTTTAAGTCCTTCATCCTTTCTGTAGTCAGTCGATATCACTGTTTCTGTCTGTGATGACTTGTCTGTCTCCAGTGTAGTCAGCTTCTTCAATCGCAGACGGATTCTCTGCAGCTTGCATTTCTTACGGATTCTGCTGCTGCAGCAGAGGTCATGGGTCATATTCATTTCCTAATACAATCAGTATTTACTATCAAATGTAGTACTGTACCATCACAACTGTATGCAACTACCTGTGGCGTGTTGGTCATGTAAACTATAAACACATGGCAGATGGCCGAAAAACAGATTTCTGTGTCGTACCAAAGTGAACTTTTCTGCAGCAAATCTGTTCTGTGTGTCTGTGGTAACCTTTAATAACCCCAAGTCATAGAACATGTGCAGCTGTCTATTAGTACGTGTGTGTGTGTGTGTGTGTGTGTGTGTGTGTGTGTGTGTGTGTGTGTGTGTGTGTCTGATTGGTGTTTGCATTTCTCGTTATGCACTGCATGATGTTGCTGTTATTATTTGCACTTTATTGAATATTTGTTGAAAAACAATAAACAAACATATGAAAGGAAAATATTTTTGTCTTAAAGGATTCGTCAATCTGAAAATTACACACGCACACAAGCATCCTTCAGAGAGAATTGTTTTTTTTTAGACAAAAGCAAACTTTCTGTTGAGTCAGCAATAATATTTTACATGAAAATGACTTCAGGTGAACAACATGTGGCTTCATCTTTCTGTAATACTTATTATTCATCAGCTTGAGAGAACATACAACTATGGCGTATAAAAGTGATGCTAGGTAGACATCTGATCATATATAAAATTGAAGTTAAAATAAAAGTTCACAAATGCAGTTTCCATACAGAAGGTACAAGTACAACCAGCAGGCATTAGCAGGTACTGGCATAAATCTTAAGATACATATTTTAGATTTAGGTACGTTTTTTTGTTGGTCCACCATTCAAGGCAAATACACAAACCTAAGATGTTAATAGAATTTAAAGATTCCAACATGAATAGTGTGATTACTTCCATAATGCGCGGTGATCATTAACAAATTATGAGGATAAACTGAAAAACGATTATGTGCAAAAAAGAACAAACAACACATATTGAATAGAAAAGAGACCAATAAAGTATGTATATTAAAAAACATTCAGTGAATAACAAGGAGTTTGTTTTAATTTACCACTGATGATCGAATCTGAAACATTGAGTATTTACTGATATTATTATTTAATTGCTAACAACACTGTAAAATAAAAACAACAACAACAAACAAAACAATGTATGGGGAACTAACTACTCTATTTCAGCTCCTAGAACTGCTGTATATGTTTTATAATAAATATTAAGATGGGCTTCTGTACTGATCGGCAGTGGATTACTGGATATTCAGGAGTAATCTGGTTGAATTGGCATAATAAACTGGAACCACTGAGAAAATCATTAAGTGAACAATTTTCTTTGTTATTCCCATGCCTTCTGTCCACTCCATACTTCCTCAATACGAGGTCTCATTTTGATAAATACCTTATTAATACCATATTTCCACAGCTTACATAGGTCTGATTTTCTTTTCTATTTGTGTACACTATCCAGAATGTTTTTGTGTAACAGTCTCCTTTCCAGGGATCAGCAGTTCACCTTCATCAAAAGTTCAAAGTCACTCAGAGCCTCCAGATAAAATGTCCCTGGTAGATTTCACACTAATTGACAGAACACAGTGAGTTCTGGATGCTGAGATGAAGTAAAAAAATCCCTTCACTTGGTGCTCTGGTCAAGCTTCCATAATTGCAGTCACCAGCCAAATAAGGCCATTGTCCAGAAGATGAAGTTACTGTGAGGAGAAAGATCTTCCTTCTGCTTGGCTGCTCTTTGCTCTGCATTTTCATAAGAGAAATATGTCATTATGATGAGCAGTGACAATAAAAATCCAAGCTGTTCATCCTCACCTTGTTTTATCATAATTACTCCTCCGTGGTGAAGTCAGCGTAGAGTTCCGGTGGAGGCAAAATGATCATATCAGACGGATCAAAATCCACATCTTGTGTAGAACTGGCTTCAGGCCTGAGGAAATACAATTTTGAAAATAACTCCATGTTTCCTGCAGGTGACTTTGCACATTTCATACCAGCAGTGGCCTGTTTCGACCACGAAAACAACACCATTGATGAATGTGAAAAAAGCATTAAAGATAATGAGAAAATCTTTCAGCAGGACCGGAGCCAACTTCCTGGAAGAAGAATGAGGGTAAAGTTTCCTCACCAGTCTCTGTCATTCTCTCCCAAAACAAAAATAAAACACTCAGTCATGCATTGCAGGCAAAAACAGAGTAAAAGGTGTCTGCTCAAGTTGCGCAAGATGTTCAGCATTTTTCTTTGGTTTGTTTACATCTTTGTGTCGTACTTACAGATCAACTTCTTCCCTCAGAAACACAGGACCTGAGACGGAAACAAGATGAATTTATGAAACACGTCTATGCACTAGAAAACACAGGGTGCACATCATTTCACAAGTAAAAATTACATCACAACATATAGTTTGTAGATGTTGTACATACATATATTTCATTCAAAAGGCTTGTTATATTCTTCCTTTAAGGATCAAGGATTACTTACTTGTCTCTGGGCCAGCGCTGCTGTGAACAAAAGGAGGATTGACAAAATTAGTCATGAGTTTGTATGTATGCATGAATATGATTATGTAAGTACATGTGCATGTGTGTATTTGATTTTATTCATGCATACCTGACAGATGGTAGCCCTGGTTTGGATGAATGGAAAAATGTTGCCAATTTCTGAAGTGCTTCATGTCTTCCTCTGGAAAAATTAGACAAATGCTGTAGCAATGTAGCACTTTGTTTAGAGAACACACTCATGTGATTGACTGTATGATAAAACTTACTCTATGTAGCGGCCATCTGGGTCGATGTCACTGTGGCTGTGCTGATGGTTAATGCTGAGGTCTTTGTTTCCTGCACAGGGAAATAAGACAGGAAAAAAATGTCATTTCATTAGAGGATCAAAAAACATTCATTCTCAAGTAAATGAGTTGTTGTGTAGTCAGAGTGAACACATACAGACATCAGCCGACATGCAAACTCAACACAGATGGGATTTGAACCTACAGCCATCTCTAAGCGGTGAACTAAGCGGTGCACTAAGCGGTTAGCACTTATCAACTACTGTAACAAGTGCAAACATTGTTTTTGTTATTTAAATTGACACGGAATGCATTGAAGATTTTGTGAATTCAATGTTATATACAACATAATATTGTGACACAAACCATTGCATCGAGTGAACAATACTTGCAATCAGTGATAGTTTAGAATAAACATACCAAGTACTGTAATATGACGTGTTATATAATATGCTATGCTGCCTGTGAATATGTATATGGTATGTATAAACAGCTGAAGATAAACGCTGTTTCAAAATGTTAGAGTATGACAAAACTTCTGACCTAAAAAAAAATCTACATTTGTATCTACAGTTTGTCAATGCTTTCTTGCCAGATAACAGATAAAGAAATTCAGCATGACACATGCATGCATGGCACTGATGGTGTGAGCCATACGTTACTGTCAGGTGACCAAGATATGACAATAGGGAGACAACAACGTCAGTTTTAGTTGATAAACTGTGTGAAAGCAAGGTGTATGTTAAGGGAATGCTTGAAATTGATTTTGGATTGTCTTACCCATCTCTGGCATTGATTGTGTTCTGTTGTGGCTTTTTGTAAAGAGAAAACATAGACATTTGAAAAGACAGAATTAATCAATGTTACTAATCAGAGTTCACTATTTATCTAGACTTTCTTCTCTTCCCACGTATCACATATTTACTATATATTGGGGTCGGTCCTCATCCTGACAGATGACAAAGATAATGATACAAGACTGTAGCTGCACTACACACACACAATCTATACAAGGCACCAGTACGAGTCATCATCCTGATTTTTAGAACTCCACACTGAGAAGTCAAACCATGGTTGTTGAAAGAACAAAAGATAATGACGAAAATAGCAAAAACAGCAAACCACTTATGAGATAGTCAATCTTAGATCCACTGCAGAACAGATCTGGGGACTCACTTCTCCAAGGTGACTTTGGCTTCCAATCTGTTTTGATATTGGCATCTGTTTTGGCAGTAATATCAGTAATAAAAATAAGAAACATTGCTAGACTTCTCAGTTCTCGAAGAACTTTGTTGATTTAGTCCAGCCAATAGTTGCTATGGCCCAATCCGGCTTTTCTCTTGCTCAAACACGTTTACTGAACAACTCCTTGTCTGCACAGGAGAAGGTACATCACTGTATCAGTCCAGACTATCCCATTGATCACAAAGCTAATCCAGCTTGCATGTCAAGCAGAAGGTTCACCTGTGCCTCCCACTGTGTGGGCGCACTCTACCTGTGGAGTTGTGACCTCCAACATGCTATGAAAGAGGCACGTCTCTGGCGGACTGCATGGAGGCTTAATCTCTATTGACCGGAGATTTTCCTTTTGCAGAGCCCTTTTCTGTGCTACCTGGCAGCAGATATACATAGTCTCTGGATAGAACCGGTGAGCTTGCTATCATTGATCTGTGCTAAGGTGCTGCATATACCTGTCAGTTACAATGGTGTCTGGCAGGCTAGGTTGTTTGACCCTTTGACCCATATGGACACTACTATTTGTGAAGCTTGAGGTGGAATGTCACACTTGAGAATATAATGAGCATTTGTTCTGTGGCTGTCCCAGCAGCTTAGTGGTATGTAGACATTAATTTGTATGCAGTTCATTTGTAGCTGAGCTTAGTGATGATTCCATAATGGCTCAGATTCTTCATGAGGTGGCTTACAGACTACCTACGCATACTGTATAGAATATGTAGTGGAACTGGAGTCTTGATACGAGAAAAAACTGTTGTTCTCTAAGTGAACACCTCGTGACAATCTTTCCATCTGTCCAATCTGTTGCTCAGAATTAGTTGAATTAGTAGAGAATCAGTTCACACCAGTGCCTCATCTACTGTAGATTGTGAGTGCCAAGGCAACTGATTCCAAATCTTGCAAAATTAACCACATCATCTGACAGTTAGGGATGAATCCCTATACACATGAACTATGTAGCAGAAAATAGAGGTTACAATGTAGCTTACAGGTCAGTGTTACTGCAGCTGATAGGTCTGTATCTAAACCACATGCATTCAGGTAAATAGTGACTTACATTGAAGCCAGTGAATCTGCATTATCAGGGGCAGTGTTAAGAGGTTCGTCATCATCACCAGTCCACTCTTCACTGTCATCTGTGACTAAACATAAATATCATACTGCTGTAGAACAAGTCAGATTGGAGCTGTTATTACACTTATGAACAGGGAGATACATACAGCTTTCAGTTGAGACTGGAAAGTGGTTTGAGGTCCTGAGAAAAGAAGGCCAAAGCAGCCATATCATTATTTCCATTAAGGTGATGAATGAGTGAAAAGTTCGCTGTGCACACACACCTGCTCCCTGAGCTGGCAATGTCCAACTCAGACACACTGCTGACCGTCTTGTGGTAGTTTGCTGATTTCTTTCCCATCTCCAACATCTCCTTGATGTCCAGTTCCACGTGTTCCACTGCAACATAACCGTCTGGGGACAAACTAGCTCAGTCAAAAGCATGTCAAGATATTTTTCCCAACAAGATACCTGTCAACATTATTTTCATAAAAGGCTTGTAATAGAGGTGCAGACATATTACACATGCCACCATAAAGGAGCTGCAGAAGTATTTTGCACTCACAGTTCTGGTTGCTGTCCCTGGCCAACCATTTTCCTTTGGGGCAGTTGGTTGTTCGAATGATGCTGATGAGGTCACCCTCCTTGACGGGCAGATCGTACTTACGACCCTTCGTTGTTACAGTTACTTTGGCTTCATACATGGCATCTTCTTGCCCAGTGATCTAACAAATACAAAGGCAGATTAACACCGTACCGATCTCTCTGTGCTTTCTTTACATACTTTAAAATAGCTTTTGCATGGCTTTAACATACCGTTGGGTGTTATTGTGAGTCTTTAACAATGTTAAAGATATAATAAATAACATTTTCGTGATGACATTTTTAAAAATAAAAGAATATTTCAGATTTTTAAGGTCTATTATCTCAAATGTTGTTGTCATTGTTTTGTCTGATATTATGATAAGCAGGGTGCGATTTGTCGGGAGAGTGGGGGTATTGTCCTTCTCGTTCTTACAGTTCTACCTCTGCTGAATGATTTTTTTCCTTAGGGGGACAATTCTGTCAATAATTAAAATTAAATAATAAAAGAAATGCAGGAAGGTCATGGCAGAGTTTTCTTACAGGAAGCCTATAGTCTACATTGCTCACTCTAACCTTCGACCTGATACAAATTATCGGTGGTCTCGATGCCTGTGAACGTCCCCAAGGAGAAAATCTCTGTAACATGTTTTCTGCCATCTCCACACTCCCCGTGTTAACACCAGAGTGTGAACGTGGATTTAGTGCCATGAATGACATCCTTACTGACGAGCACAACAGAATGAATGTGTCCACACTGAACACTTGTCTTTTTGTGGCTGTTCTTGGGCCAGACGTGTTCGTTTTCTGCTAAAACGTTCCTTGAAATGTGGATAAAAGAAGTTACGAAACGCTGCAGATGACGTGGAAACAGGGGATCCGAAAAGGCCACTTGAAGTCTGGTGTGAGAACAAACTGGTCACTTAGTTTTATATTTGATGAGTTATTTTGACATGACGTGAAATCTGAATCTAATGGGTGTTAATGTTACGATTTACAGACTGTTCGCAATAGGTTAAACCCTCTTGTCATGCTGACGTGATCGGCCCTCATCAATGATCCTGACACCTAATTAACCCCCATGTTTTTTGACAAATCACACCCTACTGGTAATAATGTGTTGCAGGAGAAAATTCTGTCACCTACAATGAGCTGTGTTGACACAGATTCCTTTTGAAGAGACTTCAGGCTGCTCAGCCCAAGTGGAGGAATGAATCCAGACAGGTTTGTATGCCAAGATATATACCCCACCCTCCCCAGCAGTCTGTTCCCGTCCCATACATTCCCTCCCACGTCAGCATAACATCACTCACTTTGAAAGTCTTCTTCATTTCACTCTCCCTCTTTTCCTTTTCTTTTTGCTCTTTCTTTTCCCTCTCTTGTTTCTCCTTTAACTCTTTCTTCTCCTTCTCCAGACGTTGCTTCTCTCTTTTCTTCAGCTCTTTCTCATCCGGACCTTCTATAGCAGCTTTTTTGTCATTCCTGTAGAGATTGAGTGAGAGGAATTGTTTGACTAACAGTATTTTGGGGAGCACTGAAAAGAGAAGTGGGTCAAGCATTAAGGCTTACTTGTTGAACAACCTGATTGTCTTGCTCTTCTCTTCATTCTGTAAACAAAGACAAAAACATAAGACTTGATCTGTTTTGGACTGAATAATGAAAGTCTCAGACATGTTCTTAATTTACAAAATTACTTATTATTTAAGTCCATATAAAAATGGATGGAAGGATAAACTTGATTTTGATGAGAACACTTACTATTTCCTGTGTTGCTGCAGCATATGGATCTGTGGAAAAGACACATTTAATTTAAATTTGAAAATACTTGGAAGTTCTCATCCACTGCTTCCTAATTTTCTAACACCATCATGTAGACAGAATCACACGAGACAACATCATTGTTCATATTTTGGCATTGAGAGTCAATTATAACCTCTATGCACTATGGACATACAACAGAGTCATATTTTGATATTCTTCCAATAAAAAGTTTTAGACAATATGATGAATATATGATGTACCTGGTTTCCAAAACGCTTATGAAAATTTCCTTACTCTTTGGGGGTCCTTTGCGTTTCTTGATAAGGTCCGTCTTTCCTTTCTTTTTGGCACCGGCCCCAGGGACAACTTCATACATATTACCCGTAGTGATCTCATAAACACCGTTGTCCACCTGAGCTCCGAGTCTAGATGGGTCAACCATGAGGACAAGGAGAATGAAAACCAATTTGTCAAAGCAAAGAGAACAGAGACATTCACAAATCTTACCCTGTCTGTCCATTATATTCTGGTCCTCCAGGTACGGGTTCTGCACGGACCTTGCCCCCATGAGGAATTGTCCCATTACCGAAAAATTGTGGAAGTTTCGGTCCATCTGGACTATCTGGTCCAGAGAACTCCCCATTCCCCCAATCTGACGCTGGCAGGTATGGAGAAAGACTGCCAGCGTCAGATTGGCAGTCTTTCTCTGGAATATCTGTGGTGCCAGCATCTGATAATTCAGAAGGAGCAAGAATCTCTGTAGACGAGAGGAAACACAAGATGCCAACAAATGAAGGAGGTGCAGGAACAGGTCACTTTGGTTTCACAAAGTTTACCGTAACGGTGAACGTACCATTATCTACCAGAGAAGAAGGGATGAATTCTCTCAGACTGACGGAGGGATCGCTCTCTGCTTTCACTGGTGGAAGAACTGCAGACACTGGGATGGCTGGGAGAACCTTTCTGGGCGGAGGAGGTGGAATCACCAACAACTCCGGGACCGGCTCAGACCCTTCCTCAGAGGTAACCTCCAAATCCGGTGAGGCTAGCCATGGTCATGCATGATAGTATTGTGATTAGAATCTTGATGTGGTTGTCAAATATTTTCACGTTTTGAATAATGTTGAATTCAAACAACATGGCTACAGCAGTTATAAGGGAGACGTCAGCACCTCTGAACATACAGACGTACAGTCCTTGTCAATCATTTTATGTATTTCGAACATTACATTCAAACATGTAATATTATTAAATTGTGCTAAATTAAAAGTGTATCTATCCTCACTGTATTTCTATGAGAATGTCCTTACCTGTAGTTCTAGTCATTGTAAATCACCATTCTGATTGAATTGTTTGACTTTAAGTCTTGAAAATGCTTCTGTACTGACGTCTAACATAAACAGTGTAAAGCACGGCATATGTTTAAAGCTGACATAAACACCTGCATAAATAATAATCACAGTAATAACTAAAGTGTCAGCACAGCGTCAAACTCACTTCTCTTTATATGTTGTCAGTTTAAGAGACACGAAAGTGTCAGTCACAGCAGCTCTCTGTCATAACGAAGGACACAGTCCTGCCACTGCTCCTCCTTTCCATCATAGCTGACATACTTTTGCAGCTCTGCCCTTCCCACAGCGCTAGTTTCTTGCTGAAGAGGAATGCCAGTACTGTAGCTGTGGAGTCCCTTTAAAGCTAGCTCTGCTAACCATCACATGGGGATTAAAACATAGTGTACAAGCCCCGTTTCCTGCCAAAATGAAACTCTGTGGCGATGAATGATTATGCAGCTCCACATAACTAATAACCTGGTGCTGTTGTGTATGACGTACTCAAGGGAAGCAAATCTATGAAATATTTGAAGTTGACAAGGAAACAAAAGCAGAGAGGAGAAAGTCTCTAGAGTGACATGTCCAGACCTACCCTGGCCAAAACTATTGACTTCTGCAGATTTCATGGACGCACGATCATAATCGGTGGGTGGGAACGCTTCAGCAGAGAGGGTGGTGCTCTGTTGCTCTTCTGATGGTGGGGTCATTGAAAGAAATGTGGTGGAGTTTGTCGGCACGCTGCAAAAAATTAAAAATTAAAAAATGAAGTTAGTGTTTTTCCAATCATCCTGAACTAAGTTGTGTTTATCACCACAACTACATCCATCATTTAAACAGCCGTTACCAAGGAGATGTGTGTTGTGTACCTGGTCTTCTTCCTTCGAGCCTTCTCCAGAGCGTTGAAGATCCTCTGGTCACAGTGAGTCCTTTTCCCTTGGGACATGTCCCCCGCCCTCTCCAAGGCAGACAGGGGTGAGATTTTTGTGGGTGCAGCTTTAGGAGATGGCGGACTGTGGGATGGAGGTTCTGTAGCTACAAGAGGTGGCGTCTCCACCTCATCCATGTTTACAGGTTTCATACTCGCCACCGTTGCAACTTCAGACTCAGGAAGTGATGGAGAGGGTGTGGAGGCCACAGAATTGGGATAAGAGAAGGCAATGCTGGGGGGAGGGGTCGGGATGACATTGGGTGGACTTGGAATGGATTCGTTTGTGCTGTCAGGCCTGGTAGGAGGTAAGGCAGGGGTTTCTATCTCTAGTAGGTTTTCACTGTCTGTGATTGGGACATCAGGAACTGGGATGTCAGGAATAAAGGCAGGGGGTGGGGTGAATTCAGGAGAGGCAGGGATAACGAAGGGTGGGGTACTTTCCACAGCAGCACTGGGGTCAGGTAAGGTGGGGATATTTGGTAGGAGGGCCTTTGGTCGAGAAGGTTGAGACTCCGGAGCTGCGTCACCAACACCAGTAGAGACTGGGATAAGTGGAGCTGGTCCAGGAATCTCTGAATTAACTGCGTCTAGAAAGGAATCGACTGGGACCGCAGATGAACCTTTTTTTGATGCCACCCTGAAACCCAAGAAGCGCTTCTTTGGTGTGTCGGGTTTAGGTGGAGGCGTGGCAGGTACCAGTTGCCCAGTCCTCTCTTTCTCTTTTTTAACGGTTTCTTTCTTCTGTTTCTGATCTGATGAAACTTCTTTTAGCTTCTCATACTTATCTTTATCCTTTTTCAGCTTCTCTTCATTTTTGTCTCTTTTAAAGAGAGGCTGGATGAGAGGCTTCTTGCTCTCCGGTTTGTCATCCTTGAAGACCACCCTGGGTGCATTCACTGAGTTGCTTTCCAGAGTGTGATTGATGGAGGTGAGCAAGGAGGGGCGGGCCCCGGTTGGGAGATGGTGGATGGGGCTCTGTGGAGGAGGAATAACCTTTGGTTTCACGGGGATAGCAGGTTTGATCCTGGGCTGCTTTAAGAGGAGTTCTTCTTCTTGAAACTTGGCCCTTAGGGCCTTAAAGTCCATTTTTTCCTCCTGGTGAAAGAAGAGCAATACCACCTTCATGCAAATACAGCACATACACTACATGTTGACTTGTTGGTCTGAGATCACAAATGCTGAATAAAGAAGGAATTCTCTAAACTATCACTCTTCACTAAGCAATTCTGTTTTTTGATTTGATTCCATTTACATATTTATTCATCTTTCAACAAAATGTAATCAGAATGGTGGCACAGTCTGACCAGCTGTAGTTACAGGACCACAGGGTTTGTTCTGACTGTACAGAGTAGAGGAGGAACCATTTTAATGGGGCTTAAATCAATCATTATAGTTAACTAAGGAGACAGACGACCACGATTTGGAACAAATAAACGTCCATAAATGTACAAATACAGTATATGAAAATTCAAATGTCAAAATTTAGTTTATGCAATGATGGAATGGAATGTACCCTAACTGAGTCACACTCATGATCTCAGCCAGTTGATCGACCAACCACTAAACAGACTCATTTAAGATTCGTTTGTAGTAACTGCGACAGGAGAAACACGTAAAAAAATAAATAGAGGTCATAACAAAATAGTATTATTCCAAACATAAAACTGTTCATTAGAAGATATCTGAGAACAACATACCTGATCCATTGTTTTGATCATACACCAAGACGACACATGTATTGTAAGTCAGATAAATCAAATCCAGAGAGTTTCTCCTTCAGTCTCTCATTATGTGTACAAAAATAAAACCATTAAGAAAAACTTCCAACGCCTTCATCAACCTGGACAGACTTTTTTGCTCGTCTGCTCTGTTCTAAATGAGCGCGTTCCATGCGCGCAGGGGATGGCTTCACTGGAAGAATGAGGTTGAGTAGGTATGCTCAGACTCATCTTAAAAAAAAAAAAAAAGAAGGAGGGAGACAGCCAATCTTGTCAAACAAGTCTTTCTCTGCTTTCACATTTAATGCAACAGACTGACTTTCAACAGCTCTTGGATTTCAGTCCTTCTGGAATGTCACCCGGCTGGCACTGCATGCTTCCACCAACAAATGTGAGTCACTGCCGTGGAACTGGAGTTATTTTTCTTTTGTCACTTCTCCTGCAGTAAATTATGCAAATAATTTGAAATGGATTGAATCAATTGTGAGAAGAATTGTCATTAAGATAATATGCCTTCATAGCTTGGATGTCATCTGTGGAGCTAAACCTTGGAGGCATGCAGCAGAGAAAATGGAAACACCAGGTTGGTCACAATAATATTCACGATAAAATGAAAGTATGTAGGTCTATACTGGTGTGAGTAATGTGAATTACCTACAAGATGACAGAGGAACACACGGGACAAGGGACACTTAAAGGGACAGCTTTAAAGGTCTTCTTTTACACCAAAGTTTGAAGTGGGATTGGGATCAGTAGCTCAGACCTTCAGCTCAGACACAATCACTAGTCACCTTGTGATTCTGTATTGAATAAAGTCAACTAGACTTATAGCAGAAACTTGAACAAGTTTCTCTTCTCATTCTCAACATAATTATGTGTCACTGTAGCAAAAACCTTCAGTCTTTCTACTATGAATTTTGGTCATAAAAACATGCTGCATGGGCAGGAAGCATGTCTGTTTTTGATTGATTTAACCTTCAAAACCACCAATTATCTCTATAAAATAGGAAATTAACAAGGTACATAAAAAGTTGTTGTAAAGTATTTTCATTGTGTATGCGGCCGACAGGAAGAGTAAGAGAAAAAAGGCTGACGCCCCTGTTTTTCAGTGGGATGCTAATAAAGCTTATGACAGCTTGCATTAGAGGCTGCCAGAGCAGCAGGATGTGACAGGCTCTTAAAGGCACGTTAAATTACAGCAAAAGACTGTGACACTAGCTTTACATGAGGAAACTCCAACTCACTGGGGGTCACCTCTGCAAGACACACACCATTAGGCTCACTACACACACACACACACACACTCACGTACACACATGAATAGCCGTTCCATCATTTTGGATGTGTTTATTTGTAACAGTAATACATGGTGGAATACGTAATTCAAATCAAGAGGGAACCAAAAAAAAAAAATCATCTAAAAACCCACTGTAGAATGTCATATTCATAAAGATAAAAATAATGCGTCAATTTACAATAAGAAACTGTTAGCAGAGGTAAAGTTAAAATAGGTCTAGAAATGTTATGTACTCAAAAAGCAACGTTTCCCTTTTTATTCAGCTTCTTTGCTCATCTTCTAGTTGTCAAGATTTTTAAGTTAATCAATATCATGGTCCAAAAGAGTTCTCGAATGACATGGGGACTCTGGCCATAAAATAGGGAGTCATTGGCATCACATTTGATGTAGGTGCGGCAGAGGATGCTGCCATCCACACACAAACACAGATGATGGGACAGCAGCAGTTTGGCACCTGACCAACGGACAGACAGATGTTCAGAGCATCATGTATGTTCAAGACGGCCGGAGGAAGATGGAGGACGAGGCTACAGTGAGTTAGGCTGCACCCAGCGCTTGAAACACCGGGTTAGGATACAGGTTTGTGGGACAGAAACACAAGTTTCAGTGGGTGCACAGGCTTTGGTAACAAAAACTACAGAAGCTAGTTAGTATGTGACACAATAATTTGAAGAGACAGGATCTGAAAGGACAAATAAAGGCAAGCTGTTCAGCTGGATGTAGTGTGAGGAGGTTAAGACATAGACATACGACATCCAAGCACAAGAACAAAAACCAGATCAGAGGGCAAGAAAACACAGCGGGAAAACAGGAAAAAAGAAAAGAATATGTTGGTATTGCTTGGGTTAACGTCAAGAGTTTGCATAATTGAAGCCTTCCTATTTTATGGCACAGAAGTCCAGTGGACAAAATGTTATCATTATTTACAAAATGAGTTTGGCAAACCAACGATCAGATGCCTTAAAGCCATGTTGACTCTATAGTTTCTATAGAGCTGACCCCAGCGGCTTGATTGATTTATAAAATAAAAATTACATTTTTTTTCAATTTGTTCTTTTTTTTTTTTTTTTTAATCTGTATTGTACAAAAGCTATAGAGAATGAACAGTTCAATCACATAATCTGTTTGACTTGCAACGCGTCTCCCTCTCAGGGTCCATCTCTCTTTATGTCTGGTCCTCTGGCCTCTATGTCAGTCTGTCTGCAGGGAAAGACATTTGGCAAACTGTGTGTGTGTGTGTGTGTCTGTGTGTGTATTTGTGTGTGTGTGTGTGTGTGTGTGTGAGGGGAGGACTTGTATTTATGTGAGTTTATGTAGTCTAATGTATGCACAGTATGTCTTGTTGGTGTGTGAGTAGCTCCCAGAGAGTCTGTTTCTGCATAGCGATCCAGCAGACACTCACAAGACGGAGGAAATAGCGGCTGAACCAACCAATCGGGGAGCAGCGATCCCAGTAGTTGGCCATCCCTGATTGGCCCATTAGAGTCCAGCTTCTCGTTATAGATGTAGATTCAGTCAGTTCAAGCAAAAGATGATGGTTCTAATCCCGTCGAGCTCATGTGTTGTATGAGTGTGTGTGTGTGTGTGTGTGTGTGTGTGTGTGTGTGTGTGTGTGTGTGTGTGTGTGTGTGTGTTGGAGACAGAGAGGCACTGCTTGATTCAGTCCCTTCCTGGCAGCACAGTCTCTGGGTCAGACACAGGAGGCAAGTGAAGGAGTGTGAGGGAGGTGTAAGAGAGAAGGAGCGGGGGACGGGGAAGGAGAAGGATTAGTCTGTAAGGCTGGGTGTGAGTCTCTGCTGGGGGGGGGGGGGGGGGGGGCATGGTGGAAGGAGAACTGCATCCATCTCTGTGAATGATAACCCCCCCCGTCTTGTGTGAACAACCAAGACAAGACGACTCTTTCCTCTCAGGAGGAGAGCAGGCTGCAGAGGAGGAGGAGGAGGAAGAGGAGGAGGAAGAGGAGGAGGAGGGGGAGGAGTAGGAGGAGGTGTAGGAGGAGGAGGAAGAGGAGGAGTAGGAGGAGGTGTAGGAGGAGGAGGAAGAGGAGGAGGAGGAGGAGTAGGAGGAGTAGGAGGAGGAGGAGGAGGAGGTACACAAGTGGAGGAATAGAACCGAGGGAATGGGGAGGCTTTGCGCAGTTGTTTTTTCAGAAGAGAAGACGATTGTTTGGGAGATGTACAACACACACACACACACACAGACACACAGACACACAGACACACACACACACACACACACACACACACACACACACACACACACACACACACTAGATGAGGGTTCTCCTCCTGTTCTCTTGCTGCTGGTCTGGACTGCTTCTCCTTATTTCTTCCCTTTGTTAATCTTGGCATAGAGAGGATCCTTCCCCTTCTGCACAGGAAAGAGAAGTAGATCAGCACTTCAAACCACCTTTACACAGGTATGACCTCACAATCTGCCTTAAATCGTCATTTCAGGCGTTTGTAGTTCACCTGAATGTTACACAATTAAAGGGAGTGCTCTGGACTGTGATTCATTCGCTCATCTGACTGAACAGTTTCACCAAACTGCGAGTCCTGATGAGCCAGACTGATTCGTTAAGCAGGTTTGTGAGGTCCAGTACTCAAAGTGGCCACCAGGTGCCAGTAGTATGCTGCGTCTGAAGGACACGTCCTGTGATTTCTTCTTCGCTGCTTTCACTTTAAAACGATCCCCACAGCTCTCCAAACATTTTTAAGTGTGTGTGTGTGTGTGTGTGTGAGTTACTGTTTGAGACAGTGTCCTTTCATGCAGCCATGAATATGATCTCCAGGCTCCCTCAAGGACCAGTATGAATCAGATGCTCAAACCAGTGCCTTGTAAGACCAGTTATGAGTGTTCATGTTGGCATCTCTCCTGAAACTGAGCTGGAAGACACCAGTGGATGACGGAGCACCCTGCAGTGGAAGCACTGAGCTGCTGCAGTCACTCACAATACACCAGTTATTATTGTACACATAATTACAGCCAGCCTCTCAATCTGCTATGCAGACAACTTGATTGGAGAACAATGACTGGCCTATTATTTTCTGGAGGAGTCGGTGCAGAGAGCGAGAGTTTAGGGTCTGCCAGCAGCTCCCACACAAGTGATACGGCAGCCAGCGTTCATCAAACCTGGTGACGCCTCTCAAACTCAAGAAAGAAGGGAATTTTAAAAAATGCAGCATTTTTACAGCTGTTGAGTGCTGCCTTTCATTCAAAGTCACTGCAAGAGGTCAGATTTTGAAATAACATGAAAACACAAAAGGTACATCTATGTGAAGATGTTAGAGTTTGTCCAAAAACATCAGGATTAATCAACAGTGAAAGTAATTAGAGTAGATATCTGGAACAGACATAGTCGTTCAGTGATTAGTAATGGACAAAACCCTCCGTCAAATCAATGATGTGTTGCACAAAATAAGTTAGTCTCCTTGTATTTTAATACAACTCTCTCATTATGGAAAGTCTCACTCTGGGTTGGATGCTTTGGTTTGTGGGATACAAAGCTGTAACTGTAGTCCTGGACGAGACCAGACAGTCAGCAGAAAGAGGCTGTCAGCAGCCCGGAGAGGTGACAAAGAGGCTGAGACAAGTACTGACAGCGAGCACACACTGCTCAGCTACCCCCCCCCCCCCGCCAGAGACACAGCGCGGCGGTGTCACCCCGCATCATCTAACCAGCTCTGCCCAGGAGCTGCTTCAGCTCCATAAGGCTGACGGAGCCAGCAGGGCTAAGGTGGAGGTATGAGCCAATGTATCCCAAATACCTGGTCTGGCTGGTACGTGTGTGTGTGTGTGTGTGTGTGTGTGTGTGTGTGTGTGTGTGTGTGTGTGTGTGTGTGTGTGTGTGTGTGTGTGTGAGCATTGTGCCCTGGGCCTGGAGAAGCAATGTGAGACTGTTCAGTGAACCGTAGAAGCAGGCCATTTCACGGCTGAGACTTGAGAGCATTCGCTGGACAAGATGAGATCACTTCAGAAACACACACACACACACACACACACACACACACACACACACACACACACACACACACACACACACACACACACACACACACACACACACACACACACAAACAACGCCTACCAGCCCAAACACACACACATCTGTCAGTGGGAAGAGGAGGGAGGAGGGAACATGGCATTCACGGCTAGCAGCAAACACACACACACACACACACACACACACACACACACACACACACACACACACACACACACACACACTCCCATATTTTTGGCCTGGATATGAGCACAGGTGGTGACAGTGTCGATCACAGGTGTGCTTGTCTAGAGAATCACCGGGCTGATTGCACAGGTGTGTGTGTGTGTGTGTGTGTGTGTGTGTGTGTGTAATCACCAGGCCCACTGGACAGGTGTGTGTGTTTGGGGACATGTCTAAAATGGATGTGATTGAGCAGGTAAACACCATATGGGAGCAGACTGACTGGACCAGGACCAAAGCAGTCCACCTACTGTAGAGGAGACTCTCTGGTCTTTGGCTTTAACACAGACTCTCCACTCTCCAATCTGTCCTCCCACTTAAGCCCCACATCCACCTGCCGCCACGCAGCTTTCAAAGCACCTCAATACGAGGACGGTGGCCAGCAGGGGGCAGGGGGGTACCTCAGCCGCCCCTCCTCCCACCCACGGAGAGGGGAAAGACTAGAAGGCTTCTTGGGTTTTAATTATTGCCAATTATGTCCAGGCAGTCATTAATCTTGGCACCCCGGTATTAGCTGATGAAAACAACACCATTACATTTTTCACTGTGTGAGTGCCAGCAGCTATCATTAGGCAGCCACTGCCGGGGATTGTGTGGGTGAGGACCCAGGGTAAGGAGGCTGGCATCTAAGTGGCTTTGGAGTGTGTGTGTGTGTGTGGTGTGTGTGTGTGTGTGTGTGTTTGTGTGTGTGTGTTTGCATCCTTGTGTAGGTAAACTGCACGTCACTTCCAACAGAAAGTAGTTTGACAGTTTTACAGTGGGGTCAAATGCACACATCAACACTTCCCCAAGTTTGGACAGTCGCTGCTCATCTTCATCATCGTCATCCTCTGATAATAATGCACATGCTATAAGTTCCAGTGCAACATGTCACATATATGATGTGTGCAAATGACCTAAATATCTAAGAGCTGCAGTGATGCATGTAAATCTCAGAAGACGTCCTGCTCCATGAACAGTTTCTGATTGGCTAACGCTCTCAGCCAATCACCTGGGTGGGATGGGTGGGCATGATTGGAGCACAGGCCTTCTAGACAATGACACATCATCACTGACAAACACTAACCATAAATCCAGGGGAGGCACAAACATATGTGCACAAACACACACGAACAAGCCACTCAATCAGTCACACAGATATTCTGTTGAACACACACACACCCACGCACACACACACACACACACACACTGAGAGATCCTGTGGATGGATGAAAGGGGGAAGTATGAAGGCAAGCAGGTGAAGAAGGAGCAGTTAGTGGGGCACAGAGGTAACAGCACCTACCCTGCCCTGCTGCTATTTAGCTCCCAGCCTCTGGACTGGCCTGGTCTGAGCTGGGATCTGCTGTCTCACTGGGGCAGGGTGACCCAGAGCCACACACCTAGAGAGGAAGAAGGGGAGGGAAGGGAAGAGAGAGAAAAGTGTGGAAGGAAAAGTCGATGGATGAGCAAAGAAGTAAACGGAGAGTGGAAAGTAGGCAGAGAAGAATCAATCTGACAGAAGGATTTAAGGATCTCTAAAGGACGCGAGAGTAGACCAAACAGGAAGCAAAAGAGAGAAGGAGTCAATACTGAAAGAGAAATAACACTGTGTTCTCCCAAAAAACATATCCAGTGACACACACTCACACACACTCATTTACACTAATCTATTATGAAAACCTCAGAGGAGGTTGTTGTATTGATCTAAGCCATCCTTCTTTTCACACCTCACTCCACAGAGAGAAGTGGCTGGTTTTTTTGGGGGCTTTTACTTCTTTTTCTATTCCATTTCTTTCTCTATAACCTTTGAGTCACTCTCACCGCCCTGGCCCTACCACCAACTCTCATTTCTCTGTCTGGTGTACAGATTCTTTTATTCAGGCTTGGTGACATTTTCAACCATGTTAAAAGAATTTTTTTTTTCAGTAATAACCAGAGTGGAAGACAAAAAAAAAAAAGCCCTGATGTTCCACGCTTGGAGAAGACACAGGCAAGCCTGGAAGACACAGTGAAAGAGAGGAAGAAAGGAAGACAAATGGCTGGGAAAATGTTAGAAAAGTCTTGCTTCTCAGAAGGTCACTCATTCTACAAGGACCTTGGTCAAATTTCTGCCTTCCTCTCTAAAAATCTCTCTTTTCCTTTACATTCTTTCTTTTATTTCTCCAATCAATTCTCTTAGATTGATGCACTACTGGTAAAATAAATATTAAGTGCCCCTGGAAGAAGGATTGGGGTATTATTCCTCCAGTAGCTCACTAGAGATGAGTCTGTCTTTGTGGGAGTAGTGATGTATGGACGCTACCTGGCTGGTATTAATAACAGCTTAATGATGTCCCTGACAATTCCACCAGCTAATTTAATGCTGTGTTGACCAGGTACACACACACACACACACACACACACACACACACACACACACACACACACACACACACACACACACACACACACGTTCACACACACGTTCACACACACGTTCACACACACACGCAGAGTGAAAGACATAAAGTCACACGCTACAGTTCATATTAGTCACTATCCATGTGCCCAATCTGTCTCTCTCTCACACACAGACACACACAGACACACACACACAGACACACACACACACACACACACACACACACACACACACACACACACACACACACACACACACACACACACACACACACACACACACACACACACTTACAGCATCTTCCTCTCCGCTGCGACTGGGGCTGCCCTCTGCTTCCCCGAACGAGTCGTCCGTGGGGGGGTCTGTGGCGTCGGTGGGGGGGTCACTGACATGAGAGGCTGAGGACTTGGAGGGAGAGCTCTTCCTGGGAGCCGGGGTGGGGGCTGCGGTCGGGATAACACGAGTCAGACGCCGCTACAGACGGGACAACACAGCCGGTCAGAGTGGAGTTCTCACGTGAGTTGGTGGACGGCGTCGTGGAGGTGACCGGCGTCAGGTTCATTTGCGAAATGTCGAAGTCGTCACAGTCGTCCGTGTCCTGGGCGGTGCCCACACGGCTGAAGTAAGTGCTGAATGCCTCTGATGTTCCCGCTAAGCTGGGTTGCTCAGCCTTTTTGGACGGCATGGCCGGAGGCTTCGCCAGCTGGAAATCCTGAGAAAAAAGATTCAGCCCTGGTGCTGGTTATGACCACAGAAACAGGCTGGAAAACATCCTAACTCTGTTCTCATCACATGCTCCACTCATCAGCTCCTCACCTTGAACATCTCCTTGCCCATCTTCCTCGCCCTCTCCCCGTGTTGCGGACTCGACGACGCTGACGGGGAGGAAGCCGAAGCGCCGGCTCCGGCCCCTGAGTGGCTCTCGCCGGCTGGACTCACGGTGGCGGTGACGGGGGTCAGGGTCTGGAACACGGCGGCGGGCAGAGTGCCCACAGGTTGGGCAGGGAGGTAGGCTGTGGGGGGGAAGGCTCCAGCTGCCATGGCCGCCCACTGCTGCTGCGTGGCTGGGAAGATGTTGGCCTGACCCCAGATGAGAGGCTGGCCCCCTGGCAGCACCTGGGCTACCGGACCTAGAGGAGACTGGACCCCGAAAGCCAGCGGCGTCTGGGCGGCGAAAGCCTGCTGGGACCAGTGGCCGGGGGTCACCGCTCCCATCGTCACGTAACCTGGTGAAGGAAACATCAAGGAGACGCAGACGTTTCATAAAATCTTAATGACACTGAAACAAGAAGAGAGAAGTGTGAGGTGGTTAAACATAACACACACACACACACACACACACACACACACACACACACACACACACACACACACACACATTAAACCCCATGCATCACCAGAGTACTGCCCTACTTCTGCCTGCAGATAATGCGGTGTCTCTTAATGGTCATGGTGAAGTATCATAATTACCTCCAGAATGAGGCAGAGTCATTATGAAAAGGCAGAGCTCAACATACACTCATTAAAATCCCTCTAACTCATCAGGTGAAGCTGATTCTATTACACACACTCCTGGTCTGCAGCCGTTAGAGCTGACTTCTAACCTCCCTGACATGAGCACTAAGGGGCGTGGGGGGGGGGGTAAAGGAATAAGCACACGCTGCCATCTCCTTCACAGGGGTGTCATGCACACACCGTCACCATCTAAACATGTTTTATTGCTTCTCTCCGCCCGCCGGAGTCGCCTCAGCCACAGGTGAGAGCCGAGGCGTCCAGCTAACCACACATTTTATATTCAACGCACAACCAATGCAACCCCCCCCACCCCCCCACCCCTGTCCTCTCATTTACATTTCAGTTCTATTCCATCCCTGTCTATTCACACACACCCCACACACATACACACTCGCCTCTCTGCTTTCTGCCTCCAAATCTTCAGCCTCCCCTCCATCACCTGCTACGTTCGCCCCCCCCCCCCCCCCGGTCGCAGCAGTGGTGTATTTCAACAGAAAATCAACAAGGTCGTACCTGAGGGCACAGATGCAGGATTGAAGGGAGCAAACAGTTCCGTGGGAGGCTGCAGGCCCTGCGAGGGGTCAAGGGTGTTGGCTGGAGATGCGGGGGTCTGCACACATTGTGATTAGAGGTCGCATTAAGGGGGGGGGGGGGGCAAGAGAGAAAAATCAGATCGTGGGGGTTTTTGAAGGATGAAAATCAACTGAGCTGTGTTTAGTTGACAGCTACTCACTGATGGAGAGGTGATGTCAGGGGGTGTGGACATGTCTCCGAAAATCTCTAATTGGTTGATATTCTGAAAATAAAAGATGCAAAAACTACCAGTCAGTTACAATAACAATACTCTTGTAGAATATTTCATTATCAGGGTTAGTTGTCATTCCGGTGCAACATGCATCAAACATGGCATGCAGCACAACAGCAGGCTGGTTTGTCCGTGGTACCTACCTGCACACTGTGGCAGCTACACGGAAGAGATAACAGAGGGGTGAAGAGAGATGGGATAATGAGATGAAATGATTATGATGACATACCTACCAAGAGTTATCACAGTATTTGTCATCCGCTCCACATCTGTCACACCGTGAGTACTCCATGTAAACGGAATGCCTCGTAATTCAGTGAGGAATTGCTCTTGTATATAGTTTTCTATGTTATTTCTGTCTCCTTTTCTTTCTTTTTCACCTGAATGTCCCCTCTGGGGGTCAGTAAAAGCAAATCTAATCTTGTGAATTTCACCAGCTGGTCTATAAGCAAACTAGCACACCTCCCGACTCATTACTGAACGATGCCTCGCTCCGGATCCGTCCCTTATGATCCCCGTTGTAGAGGATGTGCGCTCTGCCTCAGAGGGACTCGCTATCAAGCGCAGCAGCCTTTCTATCTGATCTGAATTTGTTCTGTTTCATTCTGTTTCCTTTCACAAGTCTCCTCGTGATCCTTCTTATTAGCATCTCCCCCCTTTTTTTTGCACATGAATAATATCTTTAGGCCGGTGGCAAGTGAGGAAGCTCTATTTTTAGTCTATAAGGAGTTAAAGCTTTGAATACATGGTCAGAGATTAGCATAAAGCATGGATGTGGATAATTTCTTTTGAGATATTGAACGTTCTCAGAATCTTCTCTCTTGTGGGTCACAGAGACAATATTCTTTTTTATTTTTTATTTTATTTCTGCTTTTATCAGAAAATGGATCTGTGGACACGGGTTTACAGTAGGTCTGGATCTGTATGTTCATATTTCTTTTTTTTAAACAGAGGAGGGGGATAAGATGTCGTAACATGCACTCCTGTCACTGCACAGCGTAGCACAGCAGATACAGATCTACTCCAGCTCCATCTCCATGAGTCGTAAAATCAGGCATCCACAAGGACTGATAACGGGAAGTCCATGGGATTAATTTCAAACAGATTCCAGGAAAAACTCTTCTTGAAGGAAACCAGTTCCTTAAAATTGTTATTCAGGCAATACTACAAGAAGTAACGTTCTTGGGGAGAAGCCACAGTAGAAATATAACTAAATCTTAAAACAGTGGTATATATTTGTCACTTTTGATCGAGAATTCTTTATATCTGTAGCAGTACGACAGCGGGGCTTTAAATGTGTTATAAATGTGTTATGAAGGTGCAGCTTGCCTTCGTCGGGGCATCTGCAGGCGGGATGACTGCTACTGTCTGTTATCTCCCACGGCAACGGACACGCTGACCTTTACATCACTCCGAACTAAAAAACCTTCATCAACATCTTTCAGGCACGTACACTGCTCTTGGGTTTTGTAACCTATGCATTAAAAGCAGTAAGTTATAACACCACTTTTTTTTTTTTCCTAGTCTTTTCGCATGTTGCCATTTACAAAAACTCAGACAGACTTTGCAGCTGAATACCATCACTGTGTTCTAATCCATACTGTGGGCTCCAGGGGGGTATTTTTGCCACCATGCAAACATACAGGCATCGGTGCATGGGTGCCTCCAGAGATATTTACGCCACCTCTGCGTTAGCCTGGTTACCATTCAAGTGTCACTTTGCTTACTTTATTATTTATGTCTTCTAAGGACAGGGGTCAACGATGGCGACTAGAGGAGAACAGAAATAGAACTTTGGGACGGAGGAGGACATGAGGTCATCTGAGAATACGTCCAAAGAAGCAGTTCATGAGGGCTGAGTAATATTTAAGGACAGTAATATTTAGGACAGGGTGTTCCTGGCTCACATTAATAAAATTCCCTCTTTGCTTTTGTCAGAGCCACAACAAGAGCGCTGTGCCGTGTACAGTGGCTTACCTGAGTCCCCATTTCCGGGCCTAAGTCTATCAGATCTGCCACTGCCTGCTGCTGCTGCTGTTCAGTGTGTTCTTGTTGGAGGGGCTGAGCATGATAATGATGAGGTTGATGATGGTGCGGGGTGTTTTGATGTCCGTTCTGCAATCACAACCCCACTGTTAGATGGTGGGTGGGTGGGTGGGGGGGGGTGTACTCACACGCACAACATGTTAGTTACATTTCATTCACTCAGAGACGGGGAGGGGAGTGGGGAGAAATGTGATGAGTTGTTATAGTTGTACAACACACACACACACACACACACACACACACACACACACACACACACACACACACACACACACACACACACACACACACACACACACACGCTCAGGCACACATGAAGCTTTTAAAGATCATCCCTACCATGAGTGTGAACTATAGCACTGAGCAGGGGGTTAAAACTGCGTTCCTGTAAAGTGTTATTGAACATGCGGTACATCATAGCGAGGAGGTGCGAAGTCACGTTCACTGCCATCTCGGTTTCCATCAAAGTGAATTTTAGCTAGAAGATTTGGGAATAAGACCAGAGTTGTGTTTATAATCAATTATTATTAAGAACAAATCCCATGACAAACCCAGAGCCGACAGTCTATCTATCCTGCATCATAATTGTCGCCGTTGCAGCCAACAGCTTGTATCTTCATGCATCTGAATTCTAATAATACAAATCAGATAGCGATCCGGAGGGGATGTTTACATACACCCATCGTTGTACAATCTGCTTCGACAGAATGCCTCCAATATTTCTCCAGCTACTACAGAACAATGATGGGCTCTGCCATACCTTTTGCCAGCACTGTCACTGAATTACTAGCTGCTTCCCTGCGATATCGCTGAGAGTTTGCTTTTTCTGTGAATGAAAACATGAAGTATGGCGGTCATTAGCGGATACCGAAGAACAATAACAGCTTTGCCCAAATACTAATCAGTTCTGGAAATACAGTACATTTGTATACTGAATGTTTTTGGGGTTTTTCCCGCTGGCATTCTGAACTCCATTCTTTTGGTTCATTTAAGTCCAACTGATGAAAATGATCCTTCTGGGGATGTTTTTTTTTTTAAATCTGATGCTACTGTTATCATCCCTGAAAGCTTGGGGTTACTTTCCTCCCTCTCTGTCCACCGCTCCCTTTCTCCTCTGTCAATTATCCCTCTGTGCCCATTAAAAACTCACACCATCTCTTTACGCAGCCCTTTATCTTTATCAGCACAGCCGTCACCCCTCAGTTAGCCATCTCCAGGGGAACTCTAATTACATGTGCACATGTGTCCTACATACAATTACTGCAGCCCCTTTAATTAATGCCACCTTGTTGAGCCCGTACCGTTTGACTGATCACACCGGCAAAACCCTGCTGAACTGTCACACACACCAAACACACACACGACCAATTAAAACACAGGTTAAAAATGACAGTGATGACCCCCTCAAATGGGTCATGTATTACATGCAAAATGTTAACTTAGCCTTAAATGCCACGTATTCTATTATAAAGCAGTCATCCTTAAAGTTGCACATTTTTCTGTGAAATATCAACACTGGAAAAAAAAAAGAAAAAGAAAAAAGTCTTAACTTCAAATGTTAAAAACACTCCAAAAACCTGACAAATAGATCATCAGAAAGAAATCTGAAGCAGCATCATTTCAAGAGCATCCAGCGTAACGCTGCTGTTCATCGGTGCGTGGCGACATCTCTGTTTACGCCTCCTCACAAGATTTCATGAAATTTAGAAAAAAGGATGAGCTGAGTTAAAACGAGATTCAAGTCTCAATATTCCTTTAATGGCTTTTCAGGAGAAATCCAAGATATGTAAGGGGCAAAGGACTTTTTTTTTTTTCCTGTCACAAAACTGATAAAGACAGCACCAAAAGACTCGACATGTTGACTCAACACACACTTTGGGGGTCAAGGGCTCAGTAGAATGAAATGTAAGAATGTGTGTGTTTTATTGATCTGTCTTTTAAGAGGGTGACAAAGTAAACAAGAAAAGACATCGCTTTGGACAGGAGGTCTCATTTTGTCCAGTGGTTTCATTTCATCCCAGGTGTGGTGTGTGTTTACATGCGGCGAGGATCTCATCCAACGGCTGCCTACTTCAGTCTGAGAAGAACATCAACCTCTTCACCAAATGGAATAAACAGTAAATCCAATCAAAAAGGCTGCAGTCAGACAAAACCTGTGACCTCTTCAGTAGTATGAGAACACATGGGACTGATGCTTGAGAGCTCCCTCACAACACACACACACACACACGCACACACACACACAGGCTACTACAGCTCAGACTAGCTCATTGTGTACACTGTGTAAGTTATCGCTGTTAACAATGTCTTTAGTTTTATTGTATTGGCAGTAACGATAGCTTTGCTGCCAGTTTAGCAACAGTTTTTGATACTTCTGCAGTTCTTCCCACTTTTGTAGCATCACAAATTCCCCCTTTCTCCTTGAGGCACCTCATATAAACAGAATGATGTGAATAGCAGCGTTTTGAAAGACCTGCTGTGACGTCTCTGACTGTGATGCAGCGCGTTGTGAAGATTCAACCCACAGAGGGAGCAGCATCCTGTCCGCTGTCTGCCTCCCCGTTAGTCTGGATGTATCTTAAAAGCTAATTAGTCCAAAAATTACAATACAAGCAAGGACATTTCTATGATACATTCGTATTTCCATGATCCTTGGATATATGTAGTTCTTCTGGGTGACTGAGAAGCAGAAAAGATTTGACTTTGCTTTATTTAAACCAAAAATGGGTGACAATTCCAATGGGTTGCACAACAACGAGAGAAATATTGGATTTGTTCACTTTCAGACAGCAGCCAACAAAAAGGCAATCCAAATAGCAGCTTGTGTTGTGGGCAGGGTGAAGACAGAATGGCGATACTATGGTGCCTGTAATATTCTTACCAAAGCTGAGGAGAATATGTAGCCAGAAAAAATGATAAAAACTGGTTCCAAGCCAACTAAGATCCTCAGAGTGGGATTGTGACTGACAGGAATGATGTGGAGGAGTCCAGTTTTAGAGGTTTAAATATATATTTATTTATATATTTAAAAAAAACTCTTCAGGGAGAATACACATGGAACTGGTGGGCTCTGGATGGACTGAGGCAATACTGGTCATCATGGGATGAAGTATTCATAAAAATACACACACCGTATACAACCACACACACACACACACACACACACACACACACACACACACACACACACACACACACACACACACACACACGTGGACACGTGACAGCAGTGTGGTTATTCCATGTGAAGATTTTAGCAGATTAAATCAAGCAGGAATATTACTGGCATATTTATAGGTAAATAAAATAGCAGCTGAGTTATCGTGGAGCCTGACGGTGGTCAAGGTCATCTTTCATTATAACCACCGGCAGAATGTGAGCCAATCTCAGGATACATACAGTGCATACAGTATATCATGCAAAGAGCTTGTAAACACACACACATCAACAAATATAGATTTATACTGGAGAATCCGTTCAGATACGTTCAAATTGCTAAGATGCAGCTTCATAAATACGAGACCATGCACATCGACGGCCCGATATCTGATTTATAACCATTAAGGAAACATGTGACAGTGAAATATACGTGTGCTCAGCACAATGTGGAATGAGGCCATGCAGATTTGGATTGGATTCACAACTGGCAAACCACAGCCAGGCACGTTTCATCAAGCGCACTAACACACACCCAGACACAGCATCCCCAGTTACCCACAATGCACGAGAAGAAGGAGATCACCAGTCATCACAGCTACGGCGCAAGCAGGACGGTAAACACAGAACACGGCATAACAGCACTGGGTCCCAGCAAACCTCTCAGGGAACAATGACACACACTGTTTGGGAGACATGTTGACTCAGGATAAGAATTCCTACAAGGAGGGGGCTTTACTCTAATGGAGGGACAGCTGAGAGGTTTGTCTGAGAGGGGGGAGGCAGGTTGACGGGCGGGTTCACGGGTCAAACACACGGTCACTCACTGGGTGTCGCTTTGGAACGTCATAGACCCCTTCCTTCTGCTGACTGGTGGGAACCTATAATCCATCGATAGAGCCAGAGAGCCCATTACCGCCAGTTTAAAAAAAGCCTTACACATCACTGATAGAACATTCTGGATGCTCCTCGGGACTCAAATCAATCACTAATGCACGTTTGAGTGTGTGTGTGTGTGTGTGTGTGTGTGTGTGTGTGTGTGTGTGTGTGGATAATCAGAATTAAAATCTGTAGAGTGAGAACTCATCTAGGAGGGTAATCAGCAGACTAGTGGCCTGCAGTGATGTCTCTCCTCCTCTCTATCGCTCCCTAATGAAGAATGGATCAGGCTGCTTATCACACCCACAGACATGTAATAACTCAGATTGTCACACACATGGAGACATGTAATATCCCCATGTCACACAGGCACAGAGTCTTGACAGCTTGTGCAACGAGACGAAACAATGAGCCTTGATAGAAAAATGCTGATATGTCAGAATTGTGAGATTTCTATGGGTTTTGTTTCTCCTGCAGAGGAATAATGGGTGAAATTAAGTTTTATCCTCCAACAGTTACAACAGGGCTAATCACACTGATTGGTAAATGAGAAATCTGTGTGATGAAGACTGTGGGTATCTATGCAGTAAAGCCTCTATCAGTGTTTTCCTGCCTCTCAAAGCCTTGTTTCTTCTTCCACATGTTTATGTCCCGTGTTTATTTCCAGAGGCTGCCATCTTTATTCATACATCAGATCCTCTGTGGCTGGAGGCTGGCTGGGGCTCACGTTTCTTTTGCCTGATGTGTGTGTGTGTGTGTGTGTGTGTGTGTGTGTGTGTGTTTGTGGATGTTTGCGCACGTGCCAGCACTCCATCTATTTCCAATCCATTTTATTTAAAGATCAAACGAGAGGGTGGTGATTAATCTCCCCCCCCCCCCCAGTTTCTTTCATGTGTTTGAGAAAGAGAGGGAGGGGACCGCTCTCCACGTTACCCAAGAATAACCTCCACATCCCCCTGTGTGCACACCGTCCCCTCCCCCTCCCCGTCCCCTAAGGACTGCAATGAGAGAAAGGCTCTACTTGGGTCTGTTCGCCACTCATTCTTCAGTGTTTCCTTTATATACATTTACTTTTAAGAACAGGCCAAAAATATTGTTCTTATTAAAGTGTAACACCTAAGTCTGTGTAAACAGAAGTTTGAATATCTTGGGAGCTGAACAAGAGCATCTCATACCTAGACGTTTAACCGCAGCCGACACAAGATGTATGAGAATAAACTTGAGACACAAGCACACAAGATGAGCTTGTGGGTATACCTGATAAATGCTCTCTTCTGATTGGTCACGGATGGGCTCGTGTCCCGCCTCAAATACAATGTACTACAACGCCGGGAGAGTGAAGAAGAAGAAGAAGAAGAAGAAAACAAGAGCAAGAGAGAAATTTTTTAAAAAAAGATTTGAGAAATTGAGAGCCAAGTGTAGCAAACTGCAAAGGAGATTAGTCAAACAGCAAAAGTCAACAGGTTTTAATTAAAAAAAAGGATTTTCGGCAACAGATCACAGCAAGACATGTAGGAGAATTTAAGCAGCCAAAAAAAACAAAAACAAAACTCATGTAGCTGAGAAAACATCTAATGAGCAAATAATGCACCCCGAGTGGTAGGCATGCAACAGACACTGGATCCACGACTGCTCAGATCAGAGCGTCTCCCGCCGTTCTCCAACTTCTCACACACGGAGCCATCAACACACTGTCACCAAACAGGAACCGTCTCCCCACAGCGCACACAGACAGGAACAAGATGACTGGCTAGAAAGCAGCAGGTGATAGTAGCGGTGAGATTGGTTAGAAATTTACCTGGTACACAGGGTCCTCCAGATCCTCCTCCAGTATTGTCTGTAGGTGAGCGGCGGCGGAAGGACAGGAAGAGATCGAACAGTGAGGAGAAGAGGAGCGCAGGGGGGAGGACAGACAGAGGAGAGGCGCAGAGTTAAGCCGGTGGAGGAGATGGTGTAGGCGGATAGCAGAGCAAGACATAGCAGCTTTCCAGTATTCAGGTAATCATTTGGTAATCATCAGAGAGAGAGAGACCAATAGAGATAAAGAGATAAGGAGAACAGAGGAAGGTGAAATAAGCAAAATGGGCAGATGGTGCCACTGATTAAAACCAGGAAGTGGATGCTCTGTGTGTCATTCCACTGCTCTGATGTCTTTTCGAGTGTTGCTTGACTCGTCTGTGGAGAGTCTCTCAGATGAAGCTCATCATACTAATGGCTGATGATTAAGGTAAGGCAGGGGAAATGGGGTAAGAAACAGGGGAGGGAAAGAAAACAGCAGTTATCTGTTAAGCGTACCTGGTAGACCGCCTGCTCACACTGCTTGTCTTTCTGAGCCTTCTTCTCCATCTCCTCTCGCTGCTTTATCTCATAGATGAGCTGGAACAAGTCCCGCAGGTCCAGGATGACGGGCTCAGCCTAGAAGGACGAGGACGCGTCATTCGTCCGTTAACAGACACACACTGAAACACACTGAAAGGATTGATCACAGCTCGTAATTTCCAACCGTGTTTATTCTAATTATGGGATGCCTCATGCCTCATGACACAAACCTAAGGTGCAGAGATCGGCTTAAATCCCACATCCTGCTGCCTCGGGAGAAGAAATGTCAATACATTTATGATCAATGGCCTTTTTTAAAGGACTTCAGATCATTTCCTTCTATACAGACACGTGTCGGAGGGCTGGAGAAATAGTTCAAACTCATTTTGCTACCATCTGGGGTAATGGAATCATCCACAATCAGCTATCTGTATGGTCCTGTCGTAGTGCAACGTGTATTGCCACAGGTTGGAAGATCCATTATGGAGTAATAGTTTGCAGATGAAGTTAAAGCACATCATTTTACAATTCATGTTAATGAAGACCGATGCCTGCAACTGACGGCTACTCCTAGTGTCTGTTTGGACACTGACCAGTCTGTCCCAGCATTAGTGTGAAAAGTCAGGAATGGGACGTCCAGACCATGACCACACAGACTCACATAAAAACACACACACACACACACACACACACACACACACACACACACACACACACACTAGACAGGCTTTTATAAGCTTATCTGTGCAATCAGGACATCCTCTATTCTTTCTAAGGCCTGGTGTAGTGACAGGAGCAGATGCTGGTGTCGTGTCGTACCTTGTAGCACCTGTCTTGTCAAGGGAACAAAAGCACTGACAACAAACCAGTTAAAAGACTCACAACCTGCCGCTATTGTCACAGCAAAGAGATTTAGAGCACAATGGTGTTTCAGACCTGATCAATTATTTAATGTGGCTATGTGCAGTTCACTAGGAGTTCACGGGCTGAGCACTGCCTTGCATAAAGATGCTTTATTTCAGGTTTGACTTTCTGCATGATGTTCCCTGCCACATATTGCTCATGACAGACACAGTGGGGGGAACAGCGGCTCCTGCTGAGCCAACAATAGAACTTATCGCTGTCAGATTCAGATCGTCTTTGCACCTGACATATGCTACATGCTCTAATCTCCAATCTTGATTGAAATCTTATTCACATTCTTTTTTGATACGTGTCTCTCAAAACTGTTAGTTAAGAGAAAGCACATGGAGCTGAGGTGAGCTGTGAAATTTATGATACAGAAGTTACAGATGACTAATGATGAACTGATCACATCTAGTCATGAGTAAAACCTGACAGCATGTTACCTGTTTTGTTTATTTTTTTGTTTATTTATTTTTTTTTTTACAATCAAATTAAGCAAAAAAACTTTTATCTTAGGAATTATAATCTACCTTTACGTTTCCAAACTAGTGATCAAACAACTTAGAAGAGGAGCCAAGATCTTCGCTGTGTCCCTCAAAGGTTGCAAACTAACTTTAGGTACTAAGTCACTCATCAATGTGCAGCAAATTACAAACCTTGTTCCCTGACAGCAGCAGAAGAATGTCGGCTGAACCACTTGATCACAAAATCAGTTTTGATCTGCCAGTGCTTAAATAATTTACTCAGGGTGGATATGGAATATCTTTTTAGGAAAAACATGGGTCAAAATTCAAATACCTGAATGAATACTAAAAAGCAAAAAAAAAAAAAAGACACTAGCACGCGATGAACTAAGAGACTGCTGAAAATTCCTGTACTACCAACTCCACTAAATCTTGCTGCAAAAAAAATGTCTTTTTGTATTGTGCTGATATTTGAAATATGAAATGAGTAATTAAGCCAGATTCTGCACGTTCTCATTCAGTCCTAGTTTGGATTTTTTTGGATGCCGTGAAATATTTTCCTTATGATGAATGACTATTTCACATCAGACTTTGTGTTCCAGTTACAACCCCAGCATCTGCTATAGGCTCTGTACCGCTATTCCTCCTCAAGGTCTTCTCAACAACTAATAGCTGGAGTGTTCATGATGGCAGGTTCAAAATCTGAAAATGTGACTAAAATTTAAGCGTGACCTTTCCTCGGGCAACCTGTCGGATAAATGACAGCTTAGCTGACTGATGAGAGCTTAGTCTAATGCTACGCTGGTCTGCAGGGTAGCATTTTAGAACGGCGGGTTTTGTTTTTTTTTTTCTTTTGGAGTCCAGTCGGTGTAAATGTCGAGTACAGCCTGTTGTGTGTATCAGTCTCAGTCAAACAGGCACAGTTCACGGCCCTGGGAGGATGGATATGCCATTAGAGTTGGTGACACACACTCAAATCCTCATCGACTCGCTATGGGAAATCAATACGGCTACAGGGAGTGAGCCAGCTGGATCCAAACTAAACAAGCCGGACACACAGATGCGGCAACAACAACAACAACAACAACAACAATCACATTTAAAAGGGTACTCAATATCATATAGAGAATGTTGTTTAATGTGTGGTGAACCTGTCTGCACACACGCACACACACACGCACACACACACGCACGCACGCAAGCACGCACACACACACACACACGCACACACACCGCACACACACACACACACACACACACACACACACACACACACACACACACACACACACACACACACACACACACACACACACACACACACACACACACACACACACACAACTCTGCAGAGTAAACAGTTTGTTTGGTGAAAAGCACAAAGGGAAATGAGTTTACATTCAAGGGTCCTCATCTAAATGTCAAGAGTTCTGTGCTCCTGTGCAGAGACCCTTATGAATCATACATTAATGTACACACAATTGGTGCATACTAAACATGCGTACCACTCGTGCCGCATTGAACACACAAACAAACGTGATTTACACTCGCTGCCTGCATTCAGACACTGACCGACTGGGCCGTCTTGATTGCCACAAAGCGGTGGTTCCCTTCCTTCCCGCAGACGTAGCCGAAAGCTCGGTGGTCCGTGATGTCCTTGGCGATGTAGGAGATCTCGTGGACGGCATGGTGGTGTTGGAGGATCTGAAGGAGGCACCAGACAGGATGTTTAATTCACCATGTCGCTGTCGGTTCTGAACCGGTCCAGAAGACCTCAGCAGCTGCATTCTACCACTCTAAGCTTCCCCCTCCACCCAAATAGCATTAAAGATGCCTTTTACCACTCATTGGTTGAGAATGCTGCTCAGCCCAAAGGGGTAAGATAAGCATCTGCTGGAACAATTCTAACACTTTTGATAAGTGTTGATCATTTACACAACATCCATCCATCCATCCATCCATCCATCCATCCATCCATCCATCCATCCATCCATCCATCCATCCATTTTCTTGTAGACTAGACAACAGTAATAATCCTGTCCTCAGCCGTTTTTCTTACTTTGCAGGTCACAGGTGATACTGGAGTCTGAGGTGGGGTACACCACAGACAAATTTCCAGGGCATCACAGAGCCACATGAAAGACAAACAACCCTCACGCACACTTACATCTATGGTCAACTTAGATTGATCAATTAAACTAAACTGCATGTTTTTGGAGGTAGGAGGAAGCCGGAGAACCCAGAGAGAACCCACGCAGACACCTGGAGACTTCCTGCTCTACCCACTGCGCCGCCCCACTTACACACTAAACCTGTCAAACTAAGGGCACAGATTTTAAAACACCAGAACTTATCCATATGTATTTGGTATAAAACCGGAAAAAAGGGATGTTCTACTTTATATTTTCTAGCTTTGACTAAAGCATTTACTTCTCTTCAACAAATGCTGTATATGATAAAAGTGATGTTGTAAATGGCTTTTCAAGAATGACTTGAATATCAATTAATACTTGAATATGTAATATGACCACAATGCACTGGTGACACATCGGGCGTGTACCCCACCTCTCACCCCTAATCCTAATGAGACAGGCTTCAGCAACACCCGTCACCTGCAAAGTGGAAAAGCGACTGTAGACGAGACGATTACAGTCGTCTCCTCTACTAGAAGACGAATGGACGGATTTAATGTTAAAATATTCAATTTCATCTGTACAAAAACTAGCTAGACTGAAAAGGTCGGGGCCATGAATACCCTCTGTGTTACACACAGACACAAAACCTCCTCAAATTCCAAAGCACAAATTCCAAAGTCTTTTCCAAAGCACAAAAGATTCCCATGCCCCCCGCCTCCCCCCGTAGCGTACTAACAGAAACAAATCCCTACACAGAGACCCTGTACCCCCTATTAAAGTGTTTCTAGCTCCCCTGCCCTCTCTAGTTTAGCCTGGGTGAGGAGAGCCAAGCTGGCATGGCCCGTGGCAGATGGCGGTGTTTTTCCCAAGGACAGAGGGGGGATCAGTGACAATCACAGCTCTGCAAGCTGTCGGCTTGATCACTTCATCTGTGCCCTCGCTCACAACACGCACAAAGCAAACACACACACACACACACACACACACACACACACACACAATGCACGACTTAATATGGACTGGAGTTGTGTGAACACAGAAAGTGTTTTCTTGTTGTTATTGTTTGTGCCAGCTGCAAGTTGGTAGTTTCACCTCCATACATCCCAGGCTAAACACTCCTCTGAAGCAATCCAGACAGATCACACACACACACACACACACAGCTCATTTGGAGAGGTTATTGAATTATCTCTGGGGTGGTGGTGGAGCGACAAAGGGGAACTCTGATTCAAAGACAGCAGAGAATGAGAAGATTGTATAACTTCAGTCAGCCGTCTTATGTCTAGTATGTCTCGGTGTGTAGAAAGAATTTACCTATACAAACAGTCAGCACCTAGTTTGTCGTGTGTGGTCTTTACCATACAATAATTTACAGGATGATTTAACAACATCCTGAAAATATTTGATAAATCTGTATCCTTCTTCAGACGGCGAGCTTCCTGAAATATCACGTCGCAAAAATGTGCGAAAATTAATAAATCTGGTTCAAAAAAAGGATCCGTCATCCATGCTGTGAGGAGGAGCCATGTTACTGTAACTATTGGCTGTCTCATGTGTGTCAGTGAGAGGAGACAACCAGTGGTTACCAGTTAATAATAGAACCAGGCTATTGTTCTGGAGTTTGTCAAAATGGAACGTTTTTGGTCATTAGCATAACTCTAAATTTTAAAATGAATTTGATGGAATGATATACACGAGCGCGCACAGATACACACACACAATTACACACACACACACACACACACACACACACACACACACACACACATACACACGCACACACACACACACACACACACACACACAGTGGTAGAATCCCTGGGGGACTGTGGACAGCCAGCAGTTACTTCCTACTGAACAGAGATATCGCTCATTTTACTGGAAGGAATGGAGGAGGGGAGGGAAGCCTCTGGATACGGTCAGCCAGTAGTGAAGGCTCTGTATGGATATATCTATATCTGTGTGTGTGTGTGTGTGTGTGTGTGTGTGTGTGTGTGTGTGTGTGTGTGTGTGTATGTGTGTGTGTGTGCGTGTTTGCAGCACCACTGTAGCTTTTAACGTTGTTGAAGCACGTAGACCTTATTCTGGGAAAAACTGATGTCAGAAATTTTAAGTATTTCATGAATAAGTACGAAGCCTGATTCCATCCCATTTCCTTTGCGAATCACCGATGCTGAAACGCATCGTGTCTCACCGCCGACGACCCTTTATGATTCTCAACAACAAATGGGAGGATTTGTTGTTCGAGTCGACAACTTAAACCACACACTGCTTGCAATCTCTTCTCAAGGGCGAACAGGAACAAAAGTGAAGACCTTGCTGCCGGCGATGGCCTCCCAGTTTTTCCTCAGAGACTTGGAGAAAGGATGGCATGAAGTACTTTAAAAATGGAATTGGCTGCTTCCTCATATGTCTTACAGATAGTAAATATCCGTGCAGCCTTACAGCTCTGGCACCGTTTGGATCGCATGGACACTCCATCAGATCTTGTAGTCCAACACCAAGCAAAGCCTCAGTCACTGTTTCTGGGGGGGCTTACATTGGTGGCTGCAGGCTGTGTTGTTTTCACCTAAAGAATGAGCCTAACTTCAGGTGACAGAAGTGGCCAGCTATACATTCAGGCTTGTTAATAACTTGAGAGTGGATGCTACAGTTTTTAACTGGATCCAAAATTATAAAGTTAAAAGGTCCGGCTCCTTTTTTCATCAAGATGTTTTTAAGTCATAGGCTCTTTTTAAAAGGGTTGCTCAAAAGAACACTGGAGGCAAAGACTATCTGGGACTGAAAGATACCTCCTTATGGATTACATCCAAGGGACCAAACAAGTCCTCTACAAAAACTGTGTAAAAGAAAAAAAAAAGAGTCAGATGTCAACTCTGACTAAAACAGTTTTTAAAGAAAAAAAATATCTTCAAAAAAAAATTTTTCTTCTTTTATTTCTTCTTGTGTCCTTCATAGAGAACATTCTCAAAGCCTGAATCCCCGGCGTCTCAGTCATCAGATCTACATTTGACCCTTGGTTCGTCCCTTCAATGTTGATCATGCTTTCCTTAAACTGATCTTGACGACCTTCCAATCCCCGATCTTGTTCATCACAATGAAGGTTTATCTGAAGGATATCTTGAGAGAATGTATGCAGATGTCTGGGAGCAAATACCGGACGTCTTCCTCCTCCTTTCCTTTTTGCCTCACTACAGCCTCATTTCCATATGTATTTGTGCTTCAGGGTATTTGTTAAACTGTTAAATTCTATGCCTTTTTTACGCAAACACTTCTGTTGTCCAGACTTCACCTACTCGATGTGATGTCATCATGTGAACAGACTGCCTTCCTCTGACACTCATTCAGCGTGAGTTCTTGACCTGATGTAGTGCAGCGGTCCTGACATGGACAGTAAGAGGTGTGGATGATGGTGTGTGTGTGTGTTTAGAGAGAGACTGAGATCTCTCTCTAAACACACACACAGGCAAGAGAGAGAGAGACACACATGTCCTCTGCCAGATTAATGTTTCCCCTCTTCTTCTCCTCCATCTCAAGCGCCACCTCCCTCCATCCTGCACGACCTTCCCTCCTCCAAGAGCGAAGTCATCCATCCATTCGTTCGCCCATACATCCATCCGCCCATCCGGCTGACTGATGCACAGAACGGGAATGAGACTGTCAGGATCCGTGAACCTCGACAGTCATTGTCTCTCTCCTTCTTTCGCTCTTTCTTTTTTCTTTCTTCTCTCCGTCTCCCCCTCTCTTTCATTCCTTAACCATTAAAAGTGGTTGAAAGGCCCATAGTGAGAACTGCATATCTCTTTAGTTAATATTAATGTGCAGAGACAAAGGACAAGGTCTCCCTATAGAGAGCTTTACTTTGACGTATGCTCACTGATTCCCTCTCCATCCTTCTAACTCTGTTTCCGTCTGTCTTTGTCCCTTCCTCTTATCCTCCCTTCATCTGTCTTTGTCACATTCATGATCCTCTTACCTTCCTTTTCTTGCCTTTTTCTCGTCTGGTCTACTCTACTCTCCCTTCCTTTTTGACTCTCTGCTATCCATCTCTGGTTCTTTTTACTTTAACCCCCCCCCTCCCCCTCCTCCATCTTTCACTGAGCTTAGTTTGAAGCATTAGAAGGAATGAGACAAAGAAAAATGAGGGTTATAAAAAGAGGGATGAGGAATTGGATTGGTGAAGGATGAGTTTAGCTGCATGCAATATGGCTGCTGTGGGAGGCCATGGGTTGCTGTCCCGCCTGTCTAATACCCTACACTGTTGAATTACTGCTGGGTACAAACACACACAGCGTCAGCGCCATCCAGCTCCTGTTGAGGTGTAAATCTCAGACTTAGCACATTACCACAGCCAGGTGCAGAGCAATAAGGCTCCCACTATGTCCAGACCAGAGACCACATCCCCCAGCAGACCCACTGGCATCCCCACAGCACAGTCAAAAACTAGATATCCATACACGTTCACATACAGTTCACCCTCACGCGATCGCACATCAACGCTTGCGACTTCACCTCTTCCTTTTGTCAGGCAGTCACGTGATACCGTAAGCGCATCCTATTGGCTGACGGCAACCGGAAGTGTGATACGTTACGTGATTCTCGGACTTCCATGAGACACAAAAGTGCTTTAAACAGTTGATGAGAGTGTGGGGAAAAAGGTAATACAGATAGAAGGTGGTTTAATATCAGTATGGGGAGGGTGCATAAACGTTTAAATTACCGTACATAATAAGATAAATAGTTTGTCTTTCTATTGTGGAATTCGTTATTCGCGTGCGTTCCTGGAACGCACTAACCGCGAGTAATGAGGGCGCACTGTACAGTATGTTTCAGCGAACATAGAACACTCATGACGCCCTGCAACAGGTAGAACACGTTGAAGAAAGACAGTTCTTAATTCCACACAGGAAAGAGAGAGAGTGTGAGTTCTTGACCTGATGTAGTCATCTGGAAAAGAGATAACATTTTTGCAATATAAGCATATAATTGTTAAATTAAATGCATATTGCCAATGCGTATTTACAGTCTTGTGGAAAGACATTGGAAAGAAAATTAAAGTTGCGTCCTATGATTCAATTATAAAGGATGGGACAAATTCACTCTTCACAGTTTGTGGCAGGGGATAAAATTCTAGTGGATCCATTGCCAGCAACAAAAAAAAAGAAAATGGTAAGATGCACAGACGGCTGCGAAAAACATCACCTAAGTGAAGTTTCTGGTATTTAATGGGACACTAAATTCCTATTATTAACTCGAAATGATGCCAAAACGGCCTGTTCACTGAAGCTGTCCTCCAAACAGAGTGCTAAGTATCCAGAGAATTGTAGGTATCATATTTCCTGTTCAAGGATACTATGACAGGTATGGCCAGAGGGGGGGGGGGGGATCATACCTGGAAAATACCTGTCAGAAGATCCTTGAGTAAGAAATAAAAGACCCGCGAGGCTCAATCTGCCCTTTGCTTAAAGCTCCATCTAACAACTACAGAGCTGCTGTGTTTCTGGACTGGTCTGTCTGAAGTCAGTGTGAGAGCTGCCACTACAAACATCACTGAGATGATTACCTGTACATGATTTAACACAACTTATTTATAAAGGGAATCAAGACTTTAGTGATACATTAAAAAAACAACCCAAAAACAGAGCAGTAGAAATGACACCAGTCAGAGAGTAAAGCCTGCAGAGGCCCATCGGTCAACCAGAACACAAGTCATGTCATAAAAGTGAACTCATCGCCCTGAAGCGTGATCCACAACAGTGTTGTTTGCATACAATGGGACAGCGTGTACTCTCATCTACTGATGACTTGTTCTTGGAGTTTCAATTAGGGCCTCCTGATTTCCCCAGGGGGGGGGGGGGTCCCTCCCTCTCTTGCAGATGCCTCATTAAAAGAGGAAAACACTGACGCAAACACACACCGGCACACTTACCCCTGACTTCTCATCATAGATCTTGATCCCTCCGAAGGAAACGGTCAGAAACACCTTCTGTTTGTGTTCTCCTTTAGAACGTCCTGCTGCAGCCACACCCTGGGGACAGCGGATGACACACACAGATACACACACACACACAGCACAAAACGCATACGTTAGAAGATGGACAAAGACAAACCTGTTCTGTGATGGGAAGTTTAATTTAACAAGTAAACTGCTTGATGGTTGAATTATATATTTGTTCTTTTCTTTCTTCTCTCTTCAAACGTCATCAATAAAAGTTTCATACCGGAACCACTTTATAATCAGCAACACAAGCAACGTATCCACCGATTATCTCATGTTAAGAATGAAGATGCGCTCATTTGATTTAATCCGATGTAAAGGATGACTTTAATTTCCTAAAATGCCGAAAGGCATTGCAAACATAGGAAATCAATAATATATGCAAAAACAGAGAGGTACATCAAAAAGACATCCAGACAACTGTTCGCTGGACACAAAGTGACATTGTTGATTTATAACTGTACAAGTGTATCTAAGGGTGTAATTCCCTTTTGCATTCACTCCACCACTGTTTGCACAGGTGAGTCACAAAAGAAAAGAAAAGAGAAGAGAAGAAGATCAGAGTCCAGCCAGGAGAAGGAGGAGTAGAATGAATGCAGAGGTGGGGAGATCAGAGAAAAGGAGTTGATGGATTTCCTGTCTGAATAAATGAGAAGGAGGGAGGCTGTTTGATCAATGAGCTGTCTGTTCTCTCCTCACCTCCTTATGCTTATGCTGGATTGAGTTTTCACTACACAAACAAAACGCAAATGTAATTTTCTCACTTTTAAAAATCAAATCTCCCACAGTGTGTTGGACTCCATGTGTTTGGTTTGAGGACAATTAAAGGTGAATAAGGTCCTCTACACATAGACTGGTGGAATACCTTCTGTGTGTGTGTGTGTGTGTGTGTGTGTGTGTGTGTGTGTGTGTGTGTGTGTGTGTGTGTGTGTGTGTGTGTGTGTGTGTGTGTGTGTGTGTGTGTGTGTGTATAATAATAAGAATATATAAAAGAAGCGATGTTGGAAACATCTGAACACTTCTAGTGCAACATTTACAGAATTGTTTCCATAAGCGTGCTCTGGTTATAATACTTGGCTGACTCAGCTTTGCTCATTAGTTGAATAAATGGCCTGTTTCTCCTCATCCTTCCCACTATCATCTTTCTCTCAGTGATCATCCAAATGATTGCCCTCCTATGTGCCTTCCCTCCTCTGCTAACTGCCCCATCTGTCTACCTCTACCTCTAATTGTTCCTGTCCTTGCCAACAAGACATTCACCCCGATGCCTCTCTCATCCATATGATTAACCCCCTCACTGCCTCTTGCGTGAATAAATGGTCTGTCTATAAATATAAAACATTTTCCCTAAATTTCTTCTAAATTGTATAGAAAAAAATATAACAAATTGTGCATGCATGCACACAGCTGTGCTACGATGTACAAATTTAAATATTTAAAAGTTTAGCTTGAGAGTGTAATTGGCACGGATGAGGTATTAGTAATAAAGTTAGAGATTAATGCAGCTGTGGACAAACATGTGGAACGTCTGTGTTGGATTTGTAGCTACTTTAACAATCTCTAAATTTAAAACACCTGAAGAGAAGGAAAAAAACAAAGGTGGAGACTTCCCCTACCTTTAGCTTCATCATCGAGTCCTGGCAGAGTTTGTCTCCTCGGGCGGCGGTGACCTCGTCCAAGCCGATGAGCTTGGCCTTGTAGCGGACGCCATCGCCCTTAAAACGCCTGATGAGAGCCGCCTCACTTCGATCCTGCCCTGCAGACACACACAATCACACACACTCAAGTCTACAGTACATCTTTCAGTCAAGGACCTCCATCTACCTCAGACCAGTGCTATTACCTCAGGATCATCAATCACACCGATCACAAAGGACTTCGGCAGTAACCTGAGGCAAAAAGCAGCCTCAGTGTAGGTCAAAGCCTCCGATGTTCCTCCTGTCTTATTAGGTGATTAAGTCAGAGCGTATGGATGACACCAGTCGATATACCCGGATATTAGAAACACTGAAATCCAGAGTTACAGTTCAAACTGTAATCTTTCTCCTCTGGGGCCATTTTCCCCCTAAAATAATAGAGTGACATGCTGCTCTTATCTCCGTCGCCCTCAGCCTTGCCTCACTCCTCACCCTCTATTGTGAGCGAGATTGTCACTATTGTCCATGTAGATTCATGAGCCTTGGTGAATTGTGTGTGTGTGAGTATGTGTGTGTGTGTGTGTGTGTGTGTGTGTGTGTGTGTGTGTTGACCTTGTTCTATTCCAGGAAGTCTGTACGTTATCTCCTGACGTGACACAACAACCAGTGAAAGCAAAGGGAGTGAACAGGAGCTCACAGGAGCAAAACCCACTTTCTGTCTGCGACTGTTTCTCCATCGTTCCCCTATCTTTGACCTGCAGTGCGCCAACATTTCATCATCAAATATAGTAGAGGGAAATGCTCCTGCATCTGTGAACATCTCTGCATTGTGTTTCTGAGCGTGTGTGTGTGTGTGTGTGTGTGTGTGTGTGAGTGTAAGTAAAAGACCGCAAGAGCGATAGTGAGAGGGAAAGGCATAATGATAATGCAGCATATTCAGATAATATATTGAGGCATTAGTTCTGTACTCTATAACAGCGTGACTCTTGGAAGGTCATAGTCAGAGTGATGGAGAGCCCCCACTCCTCCTTTCCTTGTTCTTTCACACTCTCTCCATTCAGAGAGTCCCTACAGCATTGCAGTAAAGTAGGAATAAGGCCTTAAACCACAGGTGAGAGAACCATACTGTATTATAGCTCCAACGGATCATCCTTGTGGAGAATAAACCCTTCACCTTTCTCATGGTGGTCTGCTGGCAGAGACACGAACACACACAATTCTGATCATTATAAACCCTTCATCTGAATTCCATCACATGTACCTGTGTGCAAGGTGGCAAATGTTTCAAGGCAGTAAAGACTAGAAAATGCCTCACTATCAAAGACATAACAGGTCACAGAGGACTGGAATTCACCTCGACCAGTTTAAACCAAAAATAGGACGTCTTGGAAGTTGTGACGGAAAAAATGTTTGTAAAAATCATTAGTTGTTAAAATGCATTCTATCTGAAGGAAAGATGAGTGCGTCATCAAAGAGAAAGAGTCTTTTCCTCATTGATCAAAAAAAATAAATACACACACACACACACACACACACACAAACGGTGCGAATGAACTAATTCTACTGAATCACTGAACAGGAGAAAGTCCATTCCAGTCCTGCTTGAAGTAAATGATGACTGCATGCTCCAGTCTTCAGAGACAAAGAACTGAAGAACATCTGGCCTTATTTTTGGAGAGGCTAAAAAACATCTTTCTATTGTGTCAGGTCTCAGTTGGGTTGAGATGAGAGTAATCCAAAAGCTGTTTAAATCAATCCAATGGACTTTAAGGAAGTTTCTTGAAAGCGTTTCGCCTCTCATCCAAGAGGCTTCGTCAGCTCTGACTGAAGCCTCTTGGATGACCATGACCTGGATAACTGAGAACCTACACAGACATGGAGATGAGACTAAGAGATTAAACCACTGGGGGATTTTTTTTCCCCCCTCTGTAATGCAAGAACAATTGAAGACATTTAAATATTGCCTTCATTAAACTTAAAATGGTCCCATGAAATGTGCACAGAGGCGAGTAGACGCATAAACAACTGCATTATAGCAAGAGTCAGCAGCGATTATAAAACCCCCCATTAACTCACCATCTCTTCACTCCACATGAATAACATGAAACATGCCACAGATGCTTTGTGTAAACGTACACTCATATATCTGCTGAATCCGAACAGAAGCTAGCCTGTCACAACACGGCTTTAAATCTCACTGCTAACGTTAACTCATTAAACTAAGTCGGGTTTTTTCATGTTGAAACCAAAGAACATTACAGGTGGCCTGAGGAGTTCTCAAGGGAACAATGCATGTCTAACGTCTGCCAGACGTATTGAACTTATTCCCCTCTTCCAAAAACATTTTCGAGTTGGATTTTCAATTTAAACTGTGCATTGTTCACGGTTTTTCAGTCACTTTCTATCTTCCTTCCATTATTCCCCATGATAATACTCTTCAGGGAGTAACCACACACAGACATACTGGCTAACCTCACTATCAACGTGACAACAATTAATCTGAGGGTCACTTCTCAGGTGAAAACAACGGAGAAGATGTTTCTAATTCATCAATTTCAGTCTGTCTTTTGTGTTGTGGCTATCGTGAATGTTCCTATCAGGATGATGGTGTTGATGATGATGATGATGATGATGATGATGGACAATCGATTTATCTTAATGCGTGATTCACAAATGCAAATGAGTGTGTAAATAAAACCAGAGATGTCCAGCTGCTTTTGCCTCGCCGGAACAGCAGTTTTGCATTTGAGTTTGACATTTAAGACTTGCTCCCTCTATCTGCATCCATCACCATTACTGCTGCTGTAGTGGATATACGGAGAGAGAGAGAGAGAGAGAGAGAGAGAGAGAGAGAGACAGAGAGAGAGAGAGAGAGAGAGAGAGAGAGACAGAGAGAGAGAGAGAGAGAGAGGAGAGGGAGAGACAGAGAGAGAGAGGGAGAGAGAGGGAGAGGGAGGAGCTGAAAAAGGCCAACAGTGGAAAAAAAGAGAGGAGAAGGTAAAGGGTGTCGAGGGTTTACTTCTCCCGCTGAGCGGCTCAGATTATTACCTTTTTGGGAGCATGTTCCATGAAAGACCTCCTCACGAGTTGAAAAGACACAGTGTGTGTGTGTGTGTGTGTGTGTGTGTGTGTGTGTGTGTGTGTGTGTATGTGTGTGTGTGTGTGTGTGTGTGTGTGTGGTAGTGCACGTCAGCAGGGGACACATTCAGTCTGCTGTAATTAAATGTCTGGTACTGCTGTGACCCCACTGAGCTTCAAAAACAACTAATGAAAGAATCTTCCATTTCATCTGTCATGACTGCACACACACACACACACACACACACACACACACACACACACACACACACACACACACACACACACACACACACACACACACACATACACGCAGAAACACCACAGTAGCACAAGAGAGCCATAATATCTTGAATTTAGTTCTCTGGGTGACAGTAGAGATGTTAATAACTTACAGGGTGTGTGAGTGTGTGTGTGTGTGTGTGTGTGTGTGTGTGTGTGTGTGTGTGTGTGTGTGTGTGTGTGTGTGTGTGTGTGTGTGTGTGTGTGTGTGTGTATTTAGTATGCAGAGTTGGTTTGACTGTTTATCTAAAGAAACAAGCAATGAGGGAGGGAATGACATAAAGCCAAGAGCAAAGGAGAAAGAGAACCTGATGGATAGATGAGTGAGCCACGTCCCAGTTGGATAAATGTCAGTCAGGATTAGAGCGTTATGACAGGGAGAACCCCCCTGACTCAATTCACTCTGACACAGACACACAGACACAGACACACACACACACACACACACACACACACACACACACACACACACACACACACACACACACACACACACACCCGTACAAACACAATTCTGCAACCAGCTACAGGTACAGCTCGTCCAGCCCCACCCCTGAATACTTATTATGCTGAAAACACAAGAGTGATGCATGCAGTAAGGCCGTGGCATCCCATTGTTCAGAAGACTGCCTCTGATGCACCAGTGGTAACAGAACCTGGAAGTCCTTTCAAAGACTTCATGTCGTTCATGTGATCCAAGCTGGTTCACCGCTTCACCAAACGACTCATTGATCACGTTCATTTCATCTTAAAATTTCTCTGATTGTCTTCCTTGTTTTTCTCAACTATGTCGATGCAATCCAAAATCATTTACTGATTAAAAGCTGATTTTCTACGATCTTATTTTCTTGACATGTGTTTGATCAAACAATCTCTTTCCTTGCTCCGGAAAGCAAGGAAAGAGATTGTTTGATCAAACTGACTTGTTTGATCAAACTCCTGTGTTTCTACTGGTTTTAATGTTTCAGATGACCTGTAGATGTACAGTAATAATTTTTTTTGTCTGATTAAATGAATGCTGATCATCCAGGCAGAAGATTGAAGCACAGAGGTTTTAGTTTAAGGCCAACAATGCATAACAGTCTACTTCATTAATTTCATTAAACATCAGAGACACAGGGCATAAAATTGAACCCATTGGGCATGAAGAAGTGAGACATGAAGCAACTCTGTGCATAATAAAGGCAGACCTCTGGCCTTCTCATTTGTGACAGGAAGTTGCCGTCATCCTGCTCCCCATTTCAAGGAGCATCACACCCAGCAGCGATGTTAGCGCCACAAAAGCTGACATCAATATCAATTCCTAACAGGCACGCGCTGCTCGCAGTAGCTGGTTAAGTGTGGGGCTTGTTTCTCTGTGCTCCAGATGAAAAAGCACCCAGAGGATCTTAACTACTGCTGGGATGGTTCCCAAGAAATGCTCATGAGGGAACAGCAGTTACTCTCCAATTAATCCTGCTTCTAAACCCTGCTGCTAAGTGCATTTTGGAAAGTGCGTGGGTTTCTGGTGCTTTCTTTACCTATCAGACACTCATACCCACTCTCACTCAGACTCTTTTATACCCGCAGACAGCATCTGCCAAGAAAACAACAAGTTTCCCCTTCAGCTCTGTAGTTAATTCTGACCGATTGATTTGGCACACAAAAGCTCACACTTTTCTGATCCTACGCGTATGTACATGCAGGAGTGAAATGTGGAGTGTTAAACAGGATGATGAATTACTGTTGTCACTCATTAAGTAAGTGAATGTTGTGTCTTAACTGAATTTTTTCCTCATTTGCGACACGACTGCCGTTGTATGCTGTTTTCTGAGCTCAAGCTGTTTGTTAAATCATGTGAGGTTAACATTAAGATGAATTTAGTTCTGCCTGCGGGTTATACCATTTATCTGTCTGATCAACATCAGTAATTTAACAGGGATGTTAGAAGAAAGAAAGGAAATGAAAAGGCTTTTGAGTCGATTCAAACAAAGGTTAGACTTCTAGACAATCTCAAAGAGCTGTGGAGGTGTAATTTTTCCGTTCTTGACCTTTTAGTCTTCTCATTCCAACATTCCTATTCTCTCTATTTTCTATTTCTTTTTCCCTTTCTCCCCGGCTGCATCTACCCGCCACTTGCTGCTCTGACCCGCAGGACGGGGGCACAGCCAAGACCTGAGCTGTCTGTGCATCAAAGTGTGGGTGCATGCATGTGTGTCTTGAGGCATCCAGCAATCCTCTGTAGCAGAAAAATATATTAGAGCCGAAAATACATCAGGGACAGACTCAACACACTGCCCATTTAGGATCCCCCCACCACCACCAACCCCACTCACCCCCACCCCTCACCACCATCAAAACACTCACACTCCAAAACACCCACACCCTACATCAAGGTCACTTTTGAGAAAAGCAAATAAAGAAATCTTTTGACGTTGTGTGGTGGGAGTTGAAAAAGACAGACTTCTTTAAATGACTTTAAAGCATCTGACAGTACAGACACATGAGATACAGAAAGTACTGCATGTTCTTGTAGGCAAGTAGGATGAATAAAGATGCAGTTGGATACTTTTTTAAAATCACAAATTACATTCAAAATGGATGTTTAAATGTAGTTCTGTGCAGACCCATTGACCTCTATGAAGCTCATTGTTTAAAACGTCACTAACATACTGTACCTAATCACATGATAAATAAATAATGTTAGGGTTTTTTATCAAATGTAGAAGTCTGGGATTTTCTAACCAAAGAATTAGACACCAGGACAAAAAAAAAAGGACCACCACTGTCTGACAGACTTGTTAGACTCATGATTAAACGAGTTTTTGAAATCTTCCAATTGTCTGCAAATGTGAGTGTTTGAGAAAAAGAAGGATAAAATAAAGTTGACAGATGTGCTCTCTCATCATTGTTATTTGTGTCAGGGAGGGAGCATCACAATGGCTTTGCAGTGAATTGTAAAGCTGTGCTAATTCAATCATTCATTCATTTCACTCAATCGCTCATCCTGTTTAGGGTCATGGGGGCTAGAGTCCATCCCAGCTCACACTGAGCAGTAGGCAGGGTATGAACCCAGAGAGAACAAATGAAGACACGGGGAGAACATGGAATTTTCTCACAGAAATGTCCCATTTGAACCCATGACCTTCTTGCTGTGAGGCAACAGCGCTGTGTGTTGCTTTACTCTGCTAATTTTTAGCTAAAATATGACTACATGCATAGTTGATTCACACTCCGTCATGATGTTGCCTCTCAACATTAACTGTAGTGATGGACAAAATGCCTCAAGTGAACTGTTTAACTAGTATCACTGGTTAGTTATCCTTCAGTGAGACTCACCTCCACCACATCGACGCTTCACTTTTGACCTGTACAACATTTATTGTCTTGAATGCACTCAAACACACACATACACACACACACAGGAGCAATGAGGATTTTAGTGTTCGTTACATTTCACTGCATTCACTTTGCATTGTGGTTGCACACGAGTCCCTGTTCCTGACTCCTTGTTTTCCCCCATCCATCCCCCATCTTCCTCTTTCTGCTCCCTCTTGGGAGATTATGGAGTCTCTGTCAGTCTAAACCTGTTGTTCTAAGAATGAGTCTTGAGATTACTTTTGTGGTAATTTGGAATTATGCAAATGGAAATGACTATCATTGCACAAACTGACTTTATTGCTGACTTACTGGTATGCAGGGAAAATGAATTTCAGGAAATGCTTTGCCAAACAGCAGAGCTCACAGTATTTGTATTCGCAGAGTGCTTGTGTTAAGTTAATTCAAAGTCTATTTTCACTATAACAAGATGTGTTCTGTCATGTGGAAAAAGCTCTCAGGCAATGTTAGCAACCTGAACTATTTGTACAGCACCTTGTTGATTAGGACTAACATCTAAATGGAACTCTGATCATGTGGATGGCAACAGTCCTGTTTCTAGGAGAGGACATCCAACGCAGCACATTCTACACAGGCATAAGGTGACCTAATCATCCAATCCCCATTAAATATGAAGCCAACACTACCTCTGCTAGCAGGAGGCAAATCCTCACTCCTATTACCCAGTCGCTCACCTCCATCCAATCTCCCAGCATCCCTTTGTCTTTGTAAGACTCTTGGGGGTAAAGCCTATTTCTTGCCCCGGCTTTAATTACAAGGTAAAGGGTGTCAGTAACAAAGGGAACATCCTGTGTGTATTTGTTATGGTGTTTTCTTTCTTTTTGCTCTAAGGGTGGACACACACACACACACACACACACACACACACACACACACACTGAAATGTGTTTCTGTCAGGTTTTTGTTTCCTAAGCTCTTCCGTCAGCCGGGGTCCTGGGAGAGAGGGACTTCAGGACAGGAAGGAAAAAGGAAAACCGGAAGTTGAAGGGAGAGTATCTGATGGGAGTATTTCTTGACGTGTCTAGTTCTTCCACTATCCCATCATCACCGCTGTTAGTAAAAAAATGAATAATCTGAATGAATAATATTTCTAAATCCTGAGGAAGGATCAGTTTTTATACAACATTCTTTAATCACACAATGTTTTAGAAAGCTGTCTGCTCATAAGTGGGACAAGCAGAAGATTCAGCCCATAAAGCTGAAATACTACTGTAGACTACTCGGATAGTTTTTCTTTTTCTTAGTTTAGTAAAGGTTTTTTAAATGTTCATGTTTCCTGTAATTTCCTCTGCTTCCCGTACTCCTATTTGTCGCTCCTTTTCTCTTTGTCCCCAACAAACCTTTTTCTAATCTTTTCTTCATTTCTTTGCTTCCTATTTCTCTGTCCAACTATTCGAGGAAAAAAATCTATTAGACGTTTGTGTTTTCAGTTCATTTCCGATAACTATAGAAAGCTATAACTGTTGTGACTGTGAAGAGCTTTGCCCTGAAAGTTCAGATATTGTTTTGTGGAAAAATAGAATGGAAGAAAATAAAAAGCTTGTCAACGTCTAACAAATGGAGATTGTCCCTTCAATCCTCAGTCCTTGAACCGGCACAGCGGGAGAGACAAGTGAGCTCTTTCTGAGCATGTGTGTGACACTGGGAACTTATTCTTTGGTGCCAAATGATAAGCAGGGAGCAAACTGTTGCTATGGAGACCATACTTAGTGATGCTTTGAGCAAAATTTCACCAACTAGCGTGGAGGGGAGGTTTAAGCTGAACAACACCCCCTCAGACACACATACAGACCTTAAGACAGAAACTAAAAGGCTTTTTTATGCTTCTAATGTTAATTGTCTTTGGTCGTACTTCAATGAATGTTTATTTTTTTTAACAGTTAAGAAAAAGAGATGAGTAAGTCATTGGTGGTGCATCACAAAAGAAAGATGTGTCAGTGGTATGCTGATGCCTGCCAGGGAATAGCATTGATTATATCACACCACAGTTAGCTGCCATGCTAAGTGATTATCATGCTGTATAAATAAATGCACAGACTGGTGAGAAGAGAAGACAGCAGGATGGACAGTTTGCTAATTTTCCAGGAGTAAACTGATGGGAGAGAGGGGCAGCAGATAGCGTGAGAGGACAGCGACAAGGCAGTTATCTCTAAACGTAGTTGTTGAGATGGAAAGGCCACATTTGGGAAGTGTGTGCTGCTATGTGTGAATGAGAGTCATTTTGTCTCCCAACGTCCTGCATCCACTGTTGGGCTCCACTGACAACCACAACAGCAGACGACCAATTCAATTCAATCTCTGTCTGATTGGAGGGAACAGATCTGATTACCTCTCATAGAAAGCACACACACACACACACACACACATGCACACACACTCAAAACTCCATTGTTTGTGCTCTAAGATTCCCCAGGGAAAGATATCGGAGTAAATGTCTGTGGTGATTGTGCCAGATAGACTGGATGTGTGCATGAAATCCACACGAAGAAGATAATGTGTTTGCTAATCGCACACCAGAGACGAGCAAACGCACACGCACGCATCCACACACACGGGGGCTAACAGCTGCGCAGCTATAACCCTTAACTGCTCTTTTCATGCTGTTGGCTGCCAGCTACACTGTAGATACACCCCAACACATCCTCAGCCAAATCCCTTTGTGGGAGAGCCATGATGGCTCCGAGTTGGGACGACTGTTGACTGAGTGTGTGTCGACAGCGGTGAAAGTTATTATGACTCGTAATCATATTGTGTGCCACATCATGAAAGATAGACACACATCAGTGGCTGCTTTATTTGAACGTTTAATGACATTATGAATACAATACCGCACATAGAAAGAGAAAAAACACCATCTGTTGGTCAAAGCAGGCAATAAATCCCAAAAATATGACTGGTTTGCACAGAGGTTTTTCTTTTAACCCTAACCTTAACCCGTATGACCACTGAAAAAGGCAGTAACAATAAGAACCAACAAACAACTCCAAAAACTTCATTTTTAACTACAATTAATGTAAATAATTCCACATGTGCATGTTTTTGGAGAAAAACCAAGAACTTGGAGAAAATGCACGCAGACAAAGGGAAAACAAAGAAACTCTGTACAGAAAGGACTTGAACCCATAATGTAGAAAGAATATAAATTGGGACACAGCAATGGCTCATATCTCAAAAAACCTCATATCTCAAGGTGCTAGATTAAAATAAAACTGGTGTCTCTGCCATCTTACCAGGCCAGTACGTTCATTAAGCCTGCTGTAACAGATTAAAGTTTTATCATACAATATCTTGTAATATAATTATGTTAATTACTTAATTTAATAATAAGCAGTGTTGTTCAAGTTCTGAGTTATAATGCCAAAAGGACTTGCTCCCTTGACGAAATAGGATTCAAATATTCCCGAGAGTTTGGCGTCCAAGGTTCATTATAGTTTATTACAAACTGAGATGTAAAAGTTAAAAGAAGAGCCTAAACTATAATTAGTTGTTGGACTCTTCACAAATCATAATTTGGCTCTGTTCTAATTGACATTCACTTACAACAGTTTGTGCTGGCAGACCGTCAATTCAATGTTTTATTAATGATGAAGAATAATAAAAATGTCTTTCCCTTTGATAAATATCCATCCATCCATTTTCTTGTAGAGACAATCACAATCGTGTCATCTATAGCCGCTTGCCCCCCCCCCATGGCGCTGGTCTGCTGGAGCCAATCCCAGTCAGCTACGGGCAAAAGGCAGGGTACACCCCAGATGAGATGCTGGCTTGTCATGGGGCCACACGAAAAAACAAACACACACGATCACACTCACACCTATGGACAATTTGGTGCAGGCCAATTCATCTAAGTTGTACGTTTTGTACATGTAATTCGTAGGAGAAAAACAGATTCCTGGAGTTTTCATCTGCGATGATCACCCTGAGTAAAAACACACCAGAGAACCCCCATCAGAGGACACAAAACACACACTCAACACAGTCAGTCACACATAAAACCAAGGCTGTTGAATGCACACATTGTTTACAGACTGGTACTTTTGTCTGAACAGCATCAAGGTAGCAGCAGTCAGTTTATTCAGACAGCTCTGTTAGCTGCTGTTAGCAGCATGAGCTTACCTGAACCAGCAGGGTGAGCTTGGCAGGTTTTATATATTTGTCATCTTTAATAGATAAAGATAATCTTCATACCTGAACACACACATTCATACACATGCTCGGCTACAATATGCAATTAACTTCCATACCAGTGCTCTACTGCTGTGCTGTTGCATACTGAGCGTTTTTTAATAGCACGGAAAAGAATGTATAATATACTGATGATATACCTGACCTATTCAATTCAGTCATTTTGTTCAGCAAAATGGATTTGAAGAGATTAAAAATGATTGAGATGAAAATTGACAATATTCTTGAATGCATTTTGGCAATTAATATTATCGAATTGATATTTATTTCTAACACAGAGCTACTCCGTCTGGTGTAATAATAGGTCTTTTTTTTCCCTGCATGTCGTTTAGTCATGTGGGTTGAGAAAAAATGGTTGTGTACGCATTGTTGTTTCAATGTTCTGTCAGCACCAGGACCAGTGGCTTCTTTTGACTTATCTGTGTGTTCATTATCAATGCAAGTGGATGGAGTGACACCATCACCGTCATGATTGGTCTTGGTCTTGTCGTCCTTAGAAGTAATGTTTCATCCAATGTGGACACAGCTGGTTGTCCACGGATAACAGGATCATCTGCCAGGTCATTTTTCGTAAGCATCAGTTTGGTTATTGGCTAGTTATAGAAAGTTGTCTTATTAGTGCCAATTCTGTCATCAGTCTCTGTATCGGTAGCTTCATCTAAAGCCATCTGAGACAGAGGGTCAGAATCCCACAAGCGGTGGCTCCGACTGGCAGTCGTCTATGATCTCTATGGGTGATTTCACATACTCGTTACTGATGTCTCTTGGCAAGTGATTCATTGCGATGAAATCGTGATTTAAGGCTTGACTGGGTGTGATTCTGTCTTTAGGGTCTAACTGCAGCATCTGTCTAAAGAGACTTAAAAAATCCTGCATGCCTTTGTACTCAGTCTTATCCTTGTCTACAATGTGTGTGAGTAGGATTTCTTTAAGATCATAAGGAACCTCATAAAAGCCCCCAGGAACACAAGATGTGTTTAAGACTCATATTTGTTTTTGGTATTTAGCCTCCATGGTCATGAAGGTGAGTCTTGCTCTTTGATAAAATAGTCCCTGTGGTATAAGTCCAGCCAGGACACAACCAAAAACCCGCATAGTGATGATGTTTCCCAATGGGATACCCAAAGTGACTTCTCGGGCTCTGAAAGCTATATGTTGAAACATCTGTACTTGTTTACTGAACAAATTTATTTGGGCTAGATTAACCAATTTAAACTTGAAGGGGTGCTTCTCACAAACTACTATTACACTCTCCAACTTTTTTTCTGAACGAATGCCTTGTATCCTCTTTAGGGCTCTCAAAGTAATTAGCATCTGTTCTACAATCACCCTAATCTCTGACAACCTAAGTGGCATCAAAACCAGTCAGTCAGACTAGAAATACACCACATAAATAAAGTCCATTTACTATTATGAATCAAATGGATCTGGCGGTGTCAGGTAAAAACAGCTGCTGACATGTGATCGATTGTTCTTGTCCTCCAGCTTTGGCCTCAGCAGGTCCTTAATCACACAAATGCATTGGGTTCTCTCCACAAAAAGGATGAAGTACACAAACGCGTTTCAGATTTCAACCTCTTCTTGAGCTTGTGGAGTCATCCTGCTGGCAGCAGACAAACTGACCCAGGAAAAAACGTTCTGTACGACCTTTAAAGCACTTCAGCCACGCCTGATAAAGGTTTTTTAAAAATGACCAGCACCACGGAAACCAAGATGCTGATATGCTACTCAGATGTCAGTGAAACAATGAATATCAGAATTAATTCAGTAAGGACTGAAGGTATTTAGTCTGCACTACCTTGTGATGCAACAGTCTGAGCGGGACTGTTTGGACTGAATGCTTTTTATGCTGCTGTACTTCAAAAAGTGGTGATGTGAGCAGCAGAGGGCATCGGTCAGTCACTGCACTCCTCTGTGGGCTCATGGTTATGTTGACACTGAGGTTTCATCACGCAGGCCGTCTGCAGCTGGATCACGTTCTACCAGACCTGCTTCAGTGCTCGTTCTTCATTCCATCCTTAGGGACTAACTAACAGCACCATACACTGTGTGCATGCAGGGTGATCCACACACACACAAATACACACACACATACACAGGGGGCCTGTAGGCATGCAGGTAACGGCGAGGTAGAGCTGCGGGAAGCTCCTACGCGGTGCACTATTAATGAGCAACTTGCTCAGGGGCGCCTCGGCAGTGCTCGGGAGGTGAGCTGATACCTCCTACTGTTCAATTTTTATGCCGGCAAAGAATTGTGTAACCAGCCCAAGACTTAGTGGACCGAGCTGCTGCCGCCCCCAAGAGAGACTGACACTCCCTGTTGGGGTGGGATTAAATAAATTCTCTTCTTCCCGCTCCTTTTCAGGCAGAAGTGCATTGTTGAATTATGTGCTTTGCTTATTTGTTTGCTTATTAATTTTTTTCTTCCTTGCCTTGCCTGAAATAATATGAATGAAAAATCTCTGATATCAAGTTATCTTGTTAAACACAAGTATTTTTTATCTGCAGTAGTATTATTTGGATTTTATTGGTATGTACCGGTATTAAACTATGGTTATTTATTTGTGAACTACAGTGCGCCCTTACACATTCGGTCATCAACGCTTGAGACTTTACCTCATTGTGGATTTTTAGTAGGCAGTCATGTGATACCGTACGTGCATCCTATTGGCCGACGGCATCCGGAAGTGCTGTGCGTTCCGTGAGGCTCGGACTTCCGTGAGACACAAAAGTGCTTTAAAGTCGATAAGAGTGTGGGAGAAGGTAATACAGATAGAAGGTGGTTTAATATCAGTATGGAGAGGGTCATAAACGTTAAAATTACCGTAAATGAGATAGGGTAACGAACTATCGCAGAATTTGTTATTCGCATGTGGTTCCTGCAACGCATTAACCGTGAGGAACGAGGGCGCACTGTATTGTATTTACTATTATTTTTAAACTATCCCCAATGTATTTTATTGATCTTTTTATTTATTCCACTTTACTTGACTATTCCATATTCGCTTTTGTGCTATTTGTGATTCTTACCCTTCTTCTGTAACACAGGACATGGGATGAATAAAGCAGACCTCTAAATCTGTCACGGCAGAAAGGGTTTGGACCCAAACGTAGAACACTCGAGGAGAATCTTTCAATCATATTTAATCAATAACGCAAAATTCCAGGAAATACAAAACAACTCTCAAAGTTCAGCAAACTAGACGTGCAAAGCAAGGGTACGAGACAATCTGAAGCAAAAGAGAGTCAGGCTTAAAAAGCTTGATCATGACCAGGTGTGGAGATGAGACTCCACGCAAAACTTCGGCCATTCCCCCTGCCACCCCCCAGCACGGCAGAGCAGCAACACCCAACCGTGACAAAATCTACTGATCCATTAACAACCTATGATGACGGTTTGTGACTGAGCTGAAAAAAAAGCCTCTCATAATCTTAAAAACTTGGCAACCAGCCGTCTGAATGAACATATTCATTAATATTGGAATTGTAATAATTGGAAGTGGTGTGGAAAGAAGGAGGCGGGGGCGGACAGTGAAAATCACAGGGGGTAGGGAGGCAGACAGATGTAATCTTTGTGGATTTATGGAGGATTTATAGAAACTATTATACCTCATGAAATGAGCCTGACCAATAAAACAGTCTAATTCATTATCTAAACCAGAAAAAAGCTGTAGTTATCCATTCAGGTCATGTAAATGCTAAAGGTCAAAGGTTATCTCTGTCATGGTAATTCAATAAAAAAATGAAAGGAGAGCAACGGAAGGAAGACTGACCCGTAAGATAAACAATGTAACATACAGTGGAAACGCACCTGAAGTGTGAGACTCACAAACACACTCTGACACACAAGACCTGTGATTAGTGTGTGACACGCAGCAGTCCAACCATCTCCTTCATCACATTCTTCACCACAGAGCGGTGAAACAAAGGCCTGAGATTTAAACAGCCTTCTTTCACATTGACTCATTAGTCGCTCTGGTTTTCTCTATTCACGTTCCGTCTCTCCTCTGTGCCTCACTGAGTCAGAGCAAGGTCATGTAGGAGTCAGAGCAGAGGAGGAGGACGAGAAGGGAGAGGAAGGATGTTATGAGAATGAAGAACTATCAATATAGGGATCCTCACAGCAGCTGAATCGTACCCCGATGATGATCAGACATTCAGGGGATATATTTTCATTCCGCCTTGACTGGTCTGGAGGGACAGAGACCAGAGGCTGGACACGAAGACATTCTACGCTGTGGGAACACAGGTTACACACAAGACGCTCACTGGGACATCATAGCCCCAGAACACACTCATTGTTTGTGTGTGCTATGTGATTGCATTTGACTTTCATCACCCGAGTGTGTGTGTGTGTGTGTGTGTGTGTTTGTGCGTGCGTGCGTGCGTGTGTGTGTGTGTGTGTGTATCTGCTGGGAGGAACAGCCTGGATCAGAACAGAGATAAGTGGGTAAGGGCTCACCTTAAATAGTAAATGAAACACAACCGCAGCTCGACTCCACAATCAGTTACTGATATTGAAATAATTCCCTGCTGGTTATAATCAAATTAAATTTGAAATTCATTCTAGAAAATGTAGAAAAACTACACAATGATGTCATGTTATTTTTGACAAAGTCCAAAGAGATATCTTCAAATTGCTTCAAATTCAACAAATTATTTTTTTACTCTTAGAAATGCAATGAACAGAATATAATCCTTAGATAACGCTTTACATGGTTGAAACCTGAAATGGACATTGTTTCAATATTGGACAATTTTGCACTCAGATGTAAAATAATCGACAACTAATTTTCTTTCAGTCAATGATGTGATAAATTAACTAATTATGGCAGCAGTGCAGAGAGAAGCCAAGAAGTAAAGTGTGTGTGTGTGCCTGTGTGTGTGTGTGAGTGTGTGTGTGTGTGTGTGTGTCTTTTAGAGAGCGAGAGCAAGAAAAGAGTGTGTGACAGGGGATGAAGGCAGAGGGGAGAAACCACAAACCCTACAGTCTGCATGCTGAAGGCAAACCATTCATCTTTCCTCTCATATGCTCTTCTGGGCTTCAATCCCAGTCCCTGTGTCTGTGTGTACACGTGTGTGTGTGTGTGTGTGTGTGTGTGTGTGTGTGTGTGTGTGTGTGTGCGTGTGTGTGTGTGTGTATCTACCCACATATGGAGAGTAGTCTGAATGATGAACATGATCTCCATTGCAGCAGAACAATACTGTTTCTAAATAGGACATGAGAGGCATTCATCCTGCCGTCTCTTGCAGTGAATGGGGGGGGGGGGACTGGCGCTTGTTTGCGGGGGCTGAGGCTTCCCGTGTGCAATGAGGCAATCTGCTGCAGGTGATACTGATTGTGTGTGTGTGTGTGTGTGTGTGTGTGGTCTGTGTGCGTCCAGAGTATTTGCTCCATCAATCAGATGCTTATTCAGAGGATTCTAGGTGTGGCTCTTGCAGATGGGCAGGAGGCAGGGAGCAGCTGGGTGATGGCTGCCAGCCTGCTCCCCCCCCCACGCATCACCTCTGCCCCGAGGCCACCAGGACTCGCTCTCATACACCTGCTAGCGACGTGCCTCTGGAGCTTTTCACACCTGGATCTATTTACTTCCCACAAACCACAACATCCCTGCTCCTGCGTGGTGAATACCACCACACCAGTTAATTAGCCATGAACAACAGCAGCCCTACATTCTGCTGTCTGACCCAAATCCATCATCGATGACGAATCACGACTCGTTTCATACGGAGAAGAGTCGCCGGCAAAGTGGTGCTGGTGAAGATCAGTGTATTTAGTGAGGACTCAGAGAGAATAAATGATTTGTTTTGTGTGTTTTGTTGTGTGCAGACCCCAGGAGGAGCAGTTTAGAGACAGCTAATGAGGAGCCAAATAAATACACATTAAACAATATCCTCTTCTGGCAAAACAAATAGTTCCTCCTACTTCTGCCTCAGTAGGTCTGCCCCTTCACCGCCAACCCACGTGACACCAGTGTGGAAAACCAACACATCTTTATGAACTTTACTCACAGAATTATATGCTTTTTTTTTGCAAACAGCCTCCTAACAATGTTTCCAGGTACAGTGCACCCTCTTTCTTCGCTGTGAATGCGCTCCACAAACCACACGCAATTAATGAATTCCGCGATAGAATGACAAACTATTTATCTTATTATTTATGGTAATTTAAACGTTTATGAACCCTCCCCATGAGGATATTAAACCACCTTCTATCTGTATTACCTTGTCTCACATTCTTATCGACTTCCGAGCTCACTTCCGGATGCCGTCAGCCAATAGAATGCGCGTACAGTGTCACGTGACTGCCTACCAAAAATCTGCGATGGGGTGAAGTTGCAACCTTTGATACACGACTGTGAGAGGACTCACTATATTATTATAAACTTATTATAGACTGACTGTGTTTAAAAACTATTTAAGACAGGTTTTTAGCAAACAGGAAAGAAAATAGAATAGAATAGAATAGAATAGAATAGAATAGAATAGAATAGAATAGAATAGAATAGAATAGAATAGAATAGAATAGAATAGAATAGAATAGAATAGAACGTGCCTTTAATGTCATCATACACAAGTGTACAACAAATTTTTTAAGGCAACTGTCGGTGCAAGAATTTTATTCTATTCTATTCTGAAAATGTAAAGTGAATCTGTAAAAAAAAAAAAACGTCTCTGGACTTGGTACCAAAAATCTGTAAAGACTTAGTATTCATATGAAACATGTGGGTGGACTGAAGAACCTTCCGACAGGTGATGAGCAGAACCAGCACAGTTTGAAGATGACAACAGGTGTGACTCACCTTTCCTCTTGGAGTCCCGTCTGACGCTGCTGGGCCTGACCGCTGGCTGTAGCTCTGTCTCTGTTGACATCCTCAGAATCCAACTGGACTGATACTCCGCTCCGCTTGGCTCCGAAGGGATCCGGTGGGCTCCGAGGGTCCAGTTCACAGTGTCAGTGCCGGCTGTGAGTGTGGGGGCGCCGGGTGTGTGCGTGGAGGCGCCAGGTGTGTGTGTGGGCACACAGGCTCATGGGAGAGGGATGGGCTTCAGCCCTGACACAACATCCCACACACAGCCACAGAGAGCTGGGGAGGGAGAGAGGAAGAAAGAGGGTTTGCTTCAGTAAGGCCTGTTTAAACTTGGCAGGAGAGAGCTAGCAAGAGTTCTCAGCGACTGTGAGAATGAGTTTGTTTTCTAAGGGGAGCCTTGAGTGCATGTTGCCCATGGTAACATATTGGAGGGACTTGCTCTACACTTCTTCCGCCAAATCTAAAATGTGCTTCTTCAAGGACAGAGCTGGAAAAACACCCCCACCTCTTTAAATCACCTCCTTCTTATATTATGTAGGAAAGTAAGAAAATTATGACAGGAATTCTATTTTTTACCGAACAAATACAATCGTGCAAGAAAAAATTGACACAAGCAGTCAGATGATCCTTATGTGTTATTATTATCAATGGAAAGGACAGGTACAACTAATAATTCATAGCGTATAAATCCACTCCCACGTCTGATGGGTCCTTGTGACCCCAGCGTTCTGCTCCCTCTTGCCCCTCCGCTGCTGCTTTATACTGAACCCTGAGCCTAAAGCACCCGGAACTGTCACGCAGACACATTTACTACTGACAAACTTCTTTATTACGCAGCGACGCTGAAGTCTGAAACAGCAGGAGGTATCTGCAAGTGGACGAGCCGGATAATGAATGGGACTGCGTTCGGAGCTGATCTCCACCTCTCCTTAGACTACCAGGCTTGACCTCTCATTCTCTCGCTGTCTCCGTCTAACAACGGTTGAGAGCAGATTTGAACAAAACGGAAAAGACTGGTGTATCTTTGGAAAGAAGGAAATCTCTCTTACCCCCCCCCCCCCCCACCACCACCATCACCCCCCCCCATTCCACGGTGTTTCTGTGTGAATAGGAGGCCCCTGTGAGCCTCGGGCGAGAACAGATGAATTGAAAGGCTTTTAATTTGCTGCAGACAGAACAGAACAGAGTCCATTTAATTCTGCCAGCAGAGGCCATGTCGGCAAAATGCTGACAATATTCTTTATCTGGTCCAAACACACTGGAAAAGTGTGAGTCACTCCAATTACAGGCATTATCAGCAGCACTGTTCCACCAAATGGATGGAGAGAGAGTAAGTATGAAGAGTGGGGTTAGAGGGAAGAGAAATGAACAGAGTGGAAAGAAAGTGAGGGGTGAGGGAACATAGAGTGGGTGAGTAAGATAATGAGCAAAGGGTAAAAGCGGCGAGAAAAAAGCCCAAGTAAGTAGAATCAGAATAGGCTTCAGCCGTAACCCTGAACATGTCCCCCTCTGTCCCTCTCTTCTCTTCTCTTCTCGTTTTGTTCTTTGAATTCATTTTTCGTCTAGCTGTGAAGTCTTTCAGGCAGCATCTGGAGCTTGTGTTATAAAAAAAAACACACAAAAAAACTGTTAATCCTCGACTTGGACAAGAAAAGAGGCAGTCTCAAAAAAAAAAAAAACCCTCGCTGCCTTTAACCCAGACGATAACAGCTTCAGTTCTTCAGCAACAAAAGATTTAAAGACGTATTTCTGTTGCTTTACGTGAAACATGTAATTCAAAACATGTATCAAGAAAAAAAAATGGTTGAGATGAGTTGTGAGCTCATGTTCTATCTGCTAAATTACTCCTGTGAGACTTCTACTCACTTAATTGAAGAAGTCCAACTTGTCCAACCACTGCGAGCAAAAAGAGTCACATGTCAGCCGGTGAGAATGGGGGAGAAACCAGGCTCTGAGGCTAGAAAATGAAAAATGTGCTGCGGCATCACTCTCCAGGCTGCTCCAAGGCTCCAGACATATGGTTGTTTCTCCAGAGAGCCCTGGAAGACTTCTGCTTCTAAGCTACAGTCCCTGTAGGGAAGAACAAGCTAATTTCTCAGAGAAGCGGTCCATGTCTGGCTTCAGCCGTACAAATCCCCTGCCTCCAGAAAACATGAAGGAGAGAGCAGCACCATCAAAAGCCATCGTGAACACTGTAGTGGCGGTTTGACCTGGAATCAGCGTGCAAAGCTAAAAGTAGCAGCGAGGATGGCTGTGAGCAGAGCTCAGCGTGTCTGGCTTTAGACGCCAATCTGACGCCGGACCAGAGGAGAAAGAAGGGAAAGGAACAAACAGTAAATTGGATGTCTGTAAATGGGGTACTGCCAACAGGCACAAGAGTGTGTGTGTGTGTGTGTGTGTGTGTGTGTGTGTGTGTGTGTGTGTGTGTGTGTGTGTGTGTGTGTGTGTGTGTGTGTGTGTGTGTGTGTGTGTGTGTGTGTGTGTGTGTGTGTGTGTGTGTGTGTGTGTGTGTGAGGAGTGCACACACACTCTATTACGTGTGACTTGATGAACAGGAGGCTGCCAACAAGCAGCTTAATGCCCAGAAATCATATGCAGCTACAGTAACGCCAACCAGGAAACAGGAAAGAAAACGAAAAAGAAAAGGGAGAGGTGGGTGGGTTGGTGGTGGGGAGGGTAGTGCTGGCTCTAAACACCCCCCTCCTCCCGTCTCTCTCCTCCTACCTCCCACTCTCAGAGTAATTTTGTTCTGTCCATCAGGCTCAGAGTTAGATTAACAGCTCTACTCATTTGGCTCTCCTGCCGTCTCCACAATGAATTATCATAGAGAAGCTCCTCTACAGTATCGTTCTATAGACCTGTTCTCTTTCCATCCTCTGACTTTTACCCCCTCCTCCTCCAACCCCACCTTCACCTTCGCCACCTTTGTATTCCAACACCGACGCAGACGCCTTATCTGCAGCATTATGCTGTAGTCGTTGATGAATAACCACGGTCGCGCGTATCAAAGGTCATCCCAAGTTACATTCTGTCATGATTCAGATGTCTGTACGATAAATGAACAGGCTTTCAAATTAAAACTCAGATGCACTTAAATGCTCCCCCATTTCAGGCAGCTAGTTTGTTAATAGCACCTTTAAATGTCAGCTTATAGACTAATAATGTTCACAAGGCAAAGACCGAAATAAAGGTCGAGCAAAGCAATTTCTGCTTAAAAAAAAACAAAACAAAAAACAAAACAAAGACATAATTCAAAAGCGATTTAAAACTGAGATTATGACACATACCAGTGTGAGACCTGATCTGACCTGAAATCAGCTGAGGGAGATGAGAGGACTGGACGCACCGATGGATGAAGGAGCAGACAGACTGAGTGCGCTCGGAGAGGACTAAAGACCGCAAACTGAGGGTCAAAGTTCAGCGTCGCACCCAGATTATACGATGATGCATTACTTTCCATTTCCCCATACTCAGTCAATGATTAAACAGGTTCAATCTTCATTTTACATTCATCTATTAGCAAAGAATAATCAAAAATTAACAAAGATTGTGATGGCTGAAAGTGTGGACAACAGATGAAGATAATGAGCAGGGAAGAGGAAACTAAGAAAATGATCAATAAGACGTTAATGTAGGTAGAAGCTCATCACATAAAATAATGCTGCGCCCTTGATGAAATCTTTATTTAGATAATTGGCTAGGGCAATTTTCATGATACAGCCAAAGTATATTAAGCTTCTGAATGATAGATTAAATCACATAAAATGATTTATTCAAGTCACTTCAAACTGTTGCTGCTGCTCCAGATCGTCGTTCCTTTGATTAACAGTCAAAAAAGCATTCAAAAGATTGAAAATAATAATGTCTTCTTAAATGATGACTAGAGGGGACTATAGTGAAACTAGGAAGAGATTAGAAATTGAGATTACGAATACTGTATTCGCTATCAGGGATTGACGCTGCCTGGGTAGAAGGTAACAAAACTACGTTTTTTTTGGATGGAAACACAACGTCAGTGATGGATCACAAACCAATACACAAAAACTTATACTCGTAGTCATCATTATCAAGTTCCTGCTCTATGTGAATTCTTCCGACACTGAGCAGCTCCAGTCAAAGATCGTCACAATCTGACATAACACACACTTTACCCTTGAGAGCCGCTCAATATTGGCTTCTGTTGCTCTGGATATTTGCTTTCTCACCCACGGCTCGCCAGGGTCATGTTCAGCCCATTTCAGGGTCTCAGAACAAACAATATGAAGCCTTCATACAAAATGAAATCAACACCGGTAACTTAACACGACAAACCTAGTTCAGACCCGGCCGAAATGAGGAAAGTCCACACAACACAAACTCTTCCAGTGCAGCAACGGCAGCAGAATGTTACCAAACCACCATATCGTTGCCCCAGCTGAGGCCTGACGTTCGGGCCTGTGCTCCGAACACCCTTTTATGACACTAATCCTTCCACCTCCACACCATGTCACACCCCAGCACTAAATTTCAGACCTCTTAAGTTCTCTTGAGGTTGCAGCAACACAATAAAACTGTGTCTTAAGTGGTTAAATCTGTGCCAAGTACAACCAGCGCCTGAAGATTGTTACCGCAGCTGTCTGATGGTTCAAGCAACAGCGACTGCAGCAGACTTGGAAGCCTGCGAGCACAGCAGCGCAGCTAGTTCAGCAGGCACTCAGCCCGACTGCGAGGCAGCACAGCAGCCCATTGCAAGACGGAAACGCAGCAGCGCTGCTCTGGGATCTGGCTCCGCGTCCGTCTGAGTGACTGGAAGAAAGATTCAGGAGCAGAAGCTGCAGCAGGAAAAGGCATCTCAATCAGCATGGAAGACAAGGATAGCGCCGCCGACCAGTGAGAAACAACAGGATGGCATTTCTATGTAGCTGTATTTGTCTAATAGCAGGATGCAGAATCTAGAGTTAAATTATCATTTTGGTAAAGCAGACACGCTAAAAGTAAGATACAAGCACAATTTCCCCTCCAACACTCTCCTGCAAGACGTAATAGTGCACATGACAACAGATTCAAATAAATGTGCTGACTGCAAATGAACACAAGTCATGAACACACACGCATTCAGACACACAGGCTTCGTGCAACCTATTTACAGACACATGGATGTAGAGATCAAAGGGACGTGCTTTCTTATGGGAATTCCTGCCTTCTCATGTTTTAAGGGGAGAAAGTATGAAAACAAATCTCTTTCTGCCTGCACCTCCCCTATGTGTGTGTGTCTGTGTGTGAGAGAGAGTACAAACTACAGCTGTGGAGATGCCTTTATGATCAAACCTGCTCTCTGACTCCACCTTTCAGTCAGTCTCATCTCCCAACTGTCTGATTTAAAGCCACTCTGCTATTCCACTACATCAGTATCCATACTCCTCGATCACTTTGCAGATTTGTCACTTCAGACGCTCTTCACATCCAGATTTGCATCATTTATGATGAGAAAAAAGTCAGCAATGTGGGACCGTATTGTATTATTGCATCATCATTTAAGCACATTACAGACGGAACTAAGAAAAGGCTTTGCAAAGGTAGCAAAGACGCTACTTGTAGCCTAGGGTCCCGTTCACAGCCTCACAATGATATATTCTCAGCAGGTCTCCAACAGCTCTAAAGCTACAAGTCACTCTTTGCCCTGAAAACCCCATCATCACTGAGCTGCAGACTATTGTGGTGCTGGACACTTCAAAGTGTCCACTCAACAGGATGTGGAAGCCCCGCAGCCCGTCTGGACCCTCAACAGAGTCCACAGCGAGTGATCGATTCACTGAGTGTGGAGAGGAAAACAGGAGGATTCTGATGCATAAAAATAGAGCCGGAGCCCGGCGGAGCAGAAGACTGAGACTTAATGAGGGATGCAATCATCAATTATTCAAAACACTTAATCATGGTGTTGAGCGACCTTGTTGCACAAACACACACACACACACACACACACACACACACACACACACACACACACACACACACACACACACACACACACACACACACACACAGGGAGACATGGTACTTTTCAAACTGGGCCTCTTAGAGCAAATACTTAGACACAGATAGATGATGACAAGGAAGGAACGGTAAAGGAAAGGACCGACACGTCTTTGTGTGTCTATAACAATGTGAATACATCAGCGTACATTAAATACATACAATGTAAAAAAAAAAGTTTTTTAAATTACACAAATTGCAGCGATCCCTTGTTACTCGCGTTCCAGGAACCACCTGCAAATAACGAAATTCCGCGATATTGCAACAAACTATTTTATTATTTTCGGTAATTTAAACATTTATGAACCCTCCCCATACTGATATTAAACCACCTTCTAATCTGTATGACATTTCCCAACACTCTTATAGACTGTTTAAAGTGCTTTTAAGTGTTTCGTGAGTCTCGAAACGCAGCGCACTTCCAGATGCTGTCAGCCAATAGAATGCGTGTACGGTGTCACTTGACTTCTTCTTTTCCTTTGGGCTTTTTTTTGGGCCGACTACCTTCATGTCCTCTTTCACTACATCCATAAACCTCCTCTTTGGTCTTCCTCTAGGCCTCCTGCCTGGCAGTTCAAAGCCCAGCATCCTTCTAACAATATCACCTCACTACCTCACTACCTCACTCACTACTCACCACTACCTACCAAAGATCCGCGATGAGGTGAAGCCAGGCATGTTGAAGCGCGAATGAGCAAAGGATTACTGGACATATCTTGTTTTCCTTTGGGCCGTGCCAATCACAAAACACACGTGGTGAGAGCACAATATTGAATCCGTACTGTCTTGGTCCACATCAAACACATCATGTTTATGAATGACACTTTAAAAGCCCTACATTCCTTCAATCATGGGGGGTCCGTGCATCAACAAGCATCTATCAGCATGTGGTTCCTGTATGGAAGCATGAGACTCTTAATCTCTTCTAATAGCGCAGCTCTGTTCAGTTGATGTGCTTTAAAGTGTTGAAAGAAAGGCAAGCTGCAGAGGATGGCAGAGGACTTGAGCAGGCAGTGACTAAGAGAAGCTAAGGATGCTCCAGGCTAAACCTTCAACAATGACAGCCCCAAACTAACTTCACTTGCAAGCCGCTGGCAAAAGCCTGCCTGAGCAGTTCGCTGCCAGCTACTTGTACCAAAACACACATCTGGAGGAGCCAGCGGCTGAGCTTTATCGAGCCCTGCCTTTCAGTCCGCCTGCGCTACCAGGGGTACCGCCGGAGCAGAGGGGGAATGTCTCAGCTCAATCTACTCCTCATCAACCCTCGGGATGGATCCCACAAGGAATACAAGTACATCTTCTCTGCTGCTTTCCCCCATAATGCCTCCTGCTACGAGTGGACATCAGTCAGTCACAGTTCCTGCCTTCCGCCATGAGTCTAATCGCCCACGTACACCACAGTCACCACTTAAGACGCAGACGGCCAAATAAAATCAATCTTTACAGAGTGTCCGCGTTTAATAAGCTCCTGCTGTTCCTTAAGGACTCAACATGATCACACACACACACACACACACACACACACACACACACACACACACACACACACACACACACCTAGATAGAGACCACACTTTCTGATGTCATCGGTGGACTTTGAGTCAATCGCCACAGGATTGTCAGATTTCATTCATATGATTTGCATAATTTCCATTTGTGAATAGAAAATCTTTGAACTTTCCAAACACACACACACACACACACACACACACACACACACACACACACACACACACACACACACACACTCACACAGACTTTGGCAAAGTGCAAAAATGTTGTGCTGCATGTGAATTCTGTGGAAGTTCCTGGGGGTGAAGCCTTGTGTTGGTTCTTGAAATAGACCCTTTTAGCACCCTACGGTCTATTGGACTGCTAGTCTGTCTGAACCCTCTCTGAGAGTGGAGGGGTTATTGGCATTCACTTCCCAGCGGGCTCTGAGTCAATATAAACCTCTGGAAACTCAGAAAAGGCTGCAAGTGTTTCTCAGTGTGTGTTTGACAGAGAAATAAAGAGGGGGGGGGGGGAGAGAAGAATGGGCGTTTAAAATTCAAGACATTTTCTCCATCTGTAATGAGGCATCTGAATGACGTCATTTGTTCAGACGTGCACCACTTGTAAATACAGTTTGGTGCAGTTACACGGGTCCATACACACACACACACACACACACACACACACACACACACACACATGTATATCTGACACATCCGTGCTTGTGTGTAAGTGATTGTGTCTGCATGTAGTGAATGCGGTACAGGTAATGATGGTGTACTAAAGCAGAGTCCCACCCCGTCGGGCCCCAGCCTCTCACTGTCATCCATCATAGCAGAGCCGCTAATGATACCAATGCATACACCGGCACAGAGGGCCGGGAGAGCTGGGGAGAAGTGAGCGGAAAACACAAAAAGGAGGACAGTGATGGAGGAAGAGGAGGAGAGAGAGCCACGGAGGAAGACTGCTGTGGGGGAAAAGAGGCAGCTGGGATTAGAAGAGAAAGACGAACAAGAATTCTGTCCTTATTACTGCACTGTAGTCTATTTTATATACAAATCCCTGTCGTTTTAATATGGATCATTTAAATTTGCATTGACAGAAAGAAAGGGGAGGAGGGAGAGGAGAAAGTGGAGGAGGAGGAGGGGAAAGGGAGCTGGTAGAGAGGAGGCAACCAGCATGAAGAGGGAAGGAAATGTGCTGTCACAGGCTGAGGAGTCTAAGAGCATCTGTGTGAGTGGAATAGGAAATCTGATTCTCCTCCTCTCTCTCTCTCTAACTCTCTCTCACACACACACACACACACACACACACACACACACACACACACACACACACACACACACACACACACACACACACACACACACACACACACACACACACACACACACACACACACACACACACCAATATCCAGTGCCAAACACACAAAGAGGCTCATTGCATCTGGATGGATTAATATTTAGGTCTGTGGATGCTCCCTGTTTGGCTCCCCAGAAATAAGACTCAAGTTCCCACCGCTACAGATTTGTTATCAGTTTTGGTGATGGCCCAATAGAAAACTACCAAACCTCTCTTGTCTGTGAGACAAATCTAAAAGAAACACCAAAAGAGTCCTCTTTTTTCAGACTCACCATCAACACACTGCTGGTGATGTTATAATGAGGTTTAACACGAGACAAACATTTGTACACTTCCTTTTAGAGAATGGCTTTCAAACGGAGCTGGAATCAAGAATCTTTTTTTTTATTGAAATTTTTCATCAATAAATGTAAAAAGTGATTCAAGTATGACGTGTTCTTCAAAGCACCAGACATACAGTCCACATGTCATTTCACTTTACTGCTGTAAAGTAAAGGGTTCTTCTACAACACGCTCATGATGGTGCAATCCAAAACAAAGAGTTTAGATTTTCTAAATGTGTCCCTCAATGCAGAACCCTGTATTTTCCATTCTACCTCGGTCTCATTTAGTAGTATCTGAGACAAAAAAGGCTGGTGCTCTTCTTTTCTGGTTCTGATCTTATTCCCAAGACACATCATCCTCTTTACTTCCTGGAGCGAGATGAAGGCCAGCAGGGCTGTGAAATTAGCCTATTAGATGCCACCACCAGCTAAAAGAGAATATGCTAATAAACAGCAGATTAAGATATGTAGCTGGGGGCGAAACCACACACACACACACACACACACACACACACACATACACACACACATGCACATGCATAGACACACACATACCTTAAATTCTACAAATTTAGACTCTTAAATTATAACGGTATATCTCTGGAGCAGAGAGAGCTGATAAGGCTACGGGTAATGAAGGTTAACTCCTGTATGTGTGTGTGTGTGTGTGTGTGTGTGTGTGTGTGTGTGTGTGTGTGTGTGTGTGTGTGTGTGTGTGTGTGTGTGTGTGTGTGCGCGTGGGTGTGTGACACAGAACTACATCTGCTGCAGGCAGACAACACAGGTAAGAGAATCACTCCGTCTTTTTACTCCACTTTTTTTCATCCCTTCTTTCTTGTTACCCCAATGTTACACAAACAGGTGCAGCAGCAACCCCGCCACCCCCCCAAACACCACCTTTCACCTCTCCTCCCCTTTCACCACCTCCTTTAACAACCTGCACTTGAAAAATATTATCCCTCCCTTCCCCTTTGTCTCTGTTCCTCTGTGTTCCTGCCTCCTCCTGATTGCTCATCTTTCTTCATTGCCGTGTGTGCCTCTCCCAGGGCTCTCCATCTGTACGGTAACAGGTGTCCTGTGTGTGTGACTGATGTGTTTGTTACCTGTAGCGCTGCCTGCAGCCAGCACCAGAATGGAGAGTAGCTGTCTTTCCCTATATTCCTCCTGACCTACTAGCGACAACCCGTTTTTTTGGTGTTTTTTTCTGTTCTCCTAACTCCCTCAGCGTCTCCTTCAGATGGCGACGAGATGAAGAGAAGAGCAGGAAATGAGTGGTGTAATGAGTTGGGAGGAAACAGCAAGCTGTAAGTTTGTACCTGCAAATCCGTGGTGGATTTGGGGTAATTAGTCCCGCCAGTCTACAGTTTGACTGTTAGTTTGTACGTATGTGTGTGTGTGTGTGTGTGTGTGTGTGTGTGTGTGTGTGTGTGTGTGTGTGTGTGTGCTCTCATTAGTCTCATAGGTGAGTGATTAAATCCCCCTCAACACCTGGAAGTGTTCCTCTGATTCTCCAACCCTCTCATCTCTGTTGTTGTCTTAATTTACAACCAAACCCTGGCCCAGTAACAACACTGGGCTGAGGACGCGCTATACACATCTCACAACACACACACACACACACACACACACACACACACACACACACACACACACACACACACACACACACACACACACACACACACACACACACACACACACACACACACACACACACACACACACACACACACACATTATTACTTTTTGCAATAGCTCCTCGTGGAGTCTGTAAGATTGCTGGATCCATCCATCTACTAAAGTAATGGCTTTGGGGCTTTTACAAATGCAGCTAGATTCCATTATTAAATGGTTCATAATGATTGTATTGAAGCAGGAGGCTGTGGCTCAGGGTCGACAGTTTAACCCCTGAAGTGCCTTTGAGCAGGATAATGCACCCTGGTAGGTCCGGCCATCTGTAATCTGTGTGTGTGAGTTGAATGAGAGGGTAAGTGTAGAGCAGTGATCCTCACACACCTCCAGAGATCCTCCACACCTCCTGAGTACTACTAGCCTTGTGGAAATGTCCTGTATTGATTTTGTAATTGCTTTTTTTCCCTGTAATCCTACTGCATAAACAAAAAGTAAACATATATATACTGTATAGTTTTTGTTTAATATGTATAGCAGTTAAATATATGAGAGAGGATAACCAACCAAGGGGTTGACAGGAGATTTTCCTGCATGTTACAAACTTCAAACATACTGTTATAAATGTGCAGCCGGCTAAAGGGGGGTTTTCCTTACTGATGTTTTTCAAAAATACAGAATTATGTGTCATGCACCAGTTTGACAATGGAGAGGACTGGGCTAAAGGCGAAGTATAAAAAGACTGAAACCACGGAGAAATCTTCTTTGTGCTTCACTATTGAATGCTGTTTGGAATCTCAAAAAGAGTGGTGGTGAAGTGCCGTCACAAATTCATGTCCTCAATACTCTGATAGGCTGCGACTGTTAGCTGCTTTTCTTGTCTTTTGATTTGCAGTTGGAGCTTTAATGCCCGTCACACCCACAGAGAGGATCAGGAAATGCTCATCCCCAGTTTCCAGCATGACGCTTTAACTCCAATCTCCTCACATGTATGTGAAGTGCAATTTACTGTATATGGAGGTAGCAACAGCCATCTGAACAATAATGTGGTTGAGATTTCTTTTTTTCCTATATTGCCCTGCATTGCAGTGGGGGAAAATAATCAATAAAACATTTTTACATTAAGATCTGACAGGAGAAACATCTTGCATTGTAAAATGGGTGAATCCACTCTATTAGCTGGTTTATTAACCTGGTGCTGCTGGAGCTTTCAAATTAAAAAGACAGAATTCTGGTTTAAGCCAAGGGAGCTGCAAAGTCAGACCATTTTTGTGATTTTAGAAACACTTAATTTCTGCGCTTGTTAAAAATATCACAACTACCACATTAACACAAGGACAGGCATGTCCACCAGAGGCCCATAAAACAGGGACAGGATGGAAACAGTGGGAATGCATCAGAGGACTGATGAGGATGGAGGGACGAGGGATGGCTACTGGATCATAGCACCAGTCATAGATCCAAACATCCAGTCAGAGCAGCAGAGAGGAGAAAATGAAACATTCACCTGCATCCAATCACAGGAGGAGGAAGCATGTTAAAGGAAACCATACAGGAAGTCTTAGCACCTCCCATTTGGTCATTTAATAAAACATACAGCCAGAGTTTCAGCCGGCACACAATCATATGGTCAACTGTATGAGGCTGCTCTGATATTATTATTGCATGCGTGTCGCTCAGGGCTCAGATGTGATGGATGTCAGCGCTGTAGCTAATAAATTGCAGAGGTCAATCCATTCCGGTGAAGAGGTCCACTCTCAGTGAAGGGCACCTGATAGACAATACAGCTTTCAAATATTCCCTTCAGCACACATTTCCATTCATTCCTTGGAAGCTCCATTTATCAGACTGGGGATCATTAAGCTGTTCTCTCAGCAGAGCTCTGGTCCAGGCCGGTGTGAGGGGAACTCATTTGAAGGGCGATTTACAGCAAAGGCCAAGGTAAGAGTCTGTTTTCTCCAGATGAGTGGAGACTCTCCAGAGAGAGTAGAAAAGGTGAGACAGTAGACTCATCGCCAGCTCTGAAACTCATTAGACTTCCACACCAACGCATCGGGGCACAAACACGGGCCCTGGTGGCGGGGTGCAGGTGAAGGCTGGGTGGGGCAGATCTCAGCAGCAGGTAGAATGACTAATAACAGCAGGGCTCACTGAGGCACACCAGGCAATCACAAATATTTCTCACCTCACTACCCCCTGCCTCTCACTTCCTGCTGCTCCTTCCTTATTCCTCCCAATGTCATTCACATCATTCTGCACTCCTTCTCCTTTCTAGATGGCTTCATTACCTTTCCCTTCCAACCTGAGTTTTTATGATATTTTTTTTCCTCTCTTTTGCCCAGAAGGACAGAAATGCCTGCTGTAGCACTTTGCGGCTTTATGGTGTGAAAATGTTGCTTAAGGACCACACTCCTTATAGGCGGGTTCCCCGCTGACGGAACCGTCATACTATACCTGGTTTGCGTTCTCTACTGTAATGAATAATGGTGTCTTGTCACTTTTAAAGCATGTTTTTAACAGGTGGTTGAAGCCATGTGAAGATGCATAGTTAAAATACTCAAAAATGTTAAATTTGGAGGAAGTACTCCTCATATCAATTCCAAATAAGCCTCCAGCACATATTTCTGTCATCTCCAACCATGGCTGTAAAAAATGTCTGTGTGAATGAAACCATCAAATCAGTTCACAGTCATTTAATCTTGCAGCTCTTAGATCTTGCCCATTCCATTAACCCAGCTTCATGTGCACACACACAGACACACACGCAGAGTGAGCATGGTCTATGGTTGAATGGGTGTTCTTTTAAAACCCTCATTCCCAAAGAGTACCTATCCCAGTCCTCAGGCCGGAGACCGTTATGGATGGAGAGGAGTCGTTATCTGAAAGCACTGCCTGATAACTGAAGGTTGGCTGTTTTAATGTTCTGATATAGAATGGGTAGGTCAGTTTGTGTGTGTGTGTGTGTGTGTGTGTGTGTGTGTGTGTGTGTGTATATGTGTGTGTGTGTGCAGGCGCACGTGTGTGTGAAACTCAGTCGTGTGTGTCACTCTTGAAGATGCTCAGTGAAACCTGATCTAGGAGCACAAATGACCCGAAAGCAGGTGATTGAATCCTCCAAGAGAACCTCTGAGAGACTCCTGATTGAAAGACTGACCCCCCCAGCACCACTGCCCACACACACACACACACACACACACACACACACACACACACACACACACACACACACACACACACACACACACACACACACACACACACACACACACACACACACACACACACACACACATGATTGAATGCAACTGGATCCCTGAGTCTTGACAATGCACTGTAAATCCAGACGACACATGAACACACACAAGATGATACTTAACATCACAAGTTAAAGAGACAGTAAAGCCAAAATGAACCCGAGGTTTTATTTGAAAGTACATAATTAAACAAATGTTTTGGTGGCTTTATTAGTTTTTTTATGATCAATGGGGACCTTGGACAAACAAAATATATCATAAGTTACGATGCTCCCCCTCACGATGGAAGTGACATTATATAAATATACGGCAAGCGACAACATAACAAGCCAACATTATCACACGTATTTATCAAGAAATCATCTCAAATGAAGATGTATCGCTTCATTGATCATATTGTGCTGTAATGGCTGCCCTGACTGATGAAGCGACAGGTGGGCGCCAATGACCTATGACCCCATGTGACGGTGCTGCTGCAGGGCAGATTTTAAGGTTTCCTGACACCAGGGATGATTCCAGACGTCTGGAATTTAAAAAAAAAAATTTTTTCATAATGATAAACAAATTATATATATGTATATATATTACTTTAAAATGAGTTTACTGCCCCTTTAAATTAAAGCTTTTGACACTGAGAGTCAACACCCAAATCTGCAGGTCAATAAAAACTAAATTTCAAACACTAAAATGATGCAATTTCAAGGAAAACATCGCGGCGCGGTGGTTAAACACGCCGGTTGTTCACTCTAAAATCCATGATTTGATTGCAAACTGAAGGAGACGAGTGTTCACAAACCCCTAGCAGGCCACAGACACACACTCTATGGGTCACACTACAACAAAACACCAGTAAACGCTGGAGTTGAACAGGGGAGGATCCTAATGGGATGTTCATGTTGCTGCGTTGCTGCCGCATAAGTAGGCAATTGTCTGCTAACAGCCACAGGCTTAGCCATAAGAACTTTATAAGCTGATACATTATAAAAAGCTCCTTACTGTGTGGTCTGTTTTATAGTCTTCTATCCACGAGTATTAAAAAATTGCTTAATGCAGATTTAAGCTACTTTAGTCTTTCGTGAAATGAGTGGTACAGCTGCATTTTATCTTCTGTAAACGCTTGTCTAATAAATATATCCTTACTAGCGCTAAAGCTCCACATTTACAGCTTGATCTGCAGCGCAGCGCCGTGCTAACTAACTCTGGGCTAATCGGAGCAGTTTAGCGATGGCAGAGTAATTTCATCTTTATTCCAAATGTGTATTTATGTCTATGTGTGTCAAATCCTCTTACACAACGACTGGTAAACATGTAAAAATGCTAAATAAATAAATAAAAAAAATTGATGCCAGTGGAGGAAAGCTCTGATGTTCTGGTACAAAATCATGGCACCAACAACACTGATTAAGAGTTGTTTGAGTCTCCTCTAAACTCCTCAGTTCATTTTCCTCCAGTACATAAACTTTTTTTTTTCCAGTCTTTTTGTGTCTTAAAAAGTTATTTGACTTTATAAGTTAGTCGTTAAAGACAGAGTATAGTAGGAAGTAGCAGAGAAATATAAATAAACCGCAGACGTTTCCCACTGTTGCTTTAATCTCTTGTGTAGAAAAAAAAACAAAAAAACCCAATGACATTTTGATCATTTTTATGTTTCCACCTTAATTGAAAGTTAACTTGGTTTATGACTTGCACAGATTTCATGACCCATGAAACCACATAAAGCTCCACTACATCAGTTCTTGGGTGCGACACTCGAGTGAAGCACACAAGCCGGTGAAGATGTGGGTGTGTGTGTCACACAGCGTGAGCTCAGCACGCAGAATGCAGCAGCATGTCGGTGCTTTCTAGTTCCTGTGAGCGCAGGAAGAAGAACCGTGTGAGTTAGAGACGACATGACAGACATGCATTCAGCTGCGTATCATTACACCAGTCAGCTTTCACACTGGTATCCTGTCTCCTGTCCTGACCTCTACTGAAGGTAATACACTGAATGTACGGGGGTGCCTTTCTACTTACAAAACGCCTCAACAGGAAAATATTGCCTCTTGTTACGAAAGAAATTTCAGGATACGAAAGGTAAAAATACAGTATGGGCTGCTACTCGCAGCTCCCAAAGGTTCCTGAACGGAACATTCTTATAGATGCTCAGCCATTGGCTATTACCTAGCATCCTGGCATCCCATTGGCTAAGCGGGGCCTCTATGTGTAGCTAGATAGGTGTCTATGCAGTGTCCTCGTCATTCAAATAAATGAACTTTTAGAGTATTAACTATGGACCCCAAGAAAGTGACGGAGAAAAGAGGAAAAGAAAAGACAAAGAAAAGAGTTTTTTTGTCTGTACAAACAAAGCAAGAGATCATAGAAAAGCATGAAAAAGGGATGCGTTTGGTTGATCTCGCCAAAGAATATGGCCTTAACGCATCTACAATCGCCACGTTATTAAAACAAAAGGAAGTTTAAGGAGTTTAAAGCATCGCGTGGGTGGTTGGAGAAGTTCAGAAGGAGGACTGGAATTCATTCTGTTGTTCATGGTGGGGCAAGAGGGCATGAACCAAAGAGGGCAAAAAACAATGAGGACAGCAGTTAAAAGGTAAATGACTGTTATTTTTATTCTTTACTCTATTATTTGTTTTTTATGTTATGTACAACTCTCGTTTATTGTGTAATAATCTAATTGTAACATGTATTTATTACATGTTTTGATGCATTTTTATGCTTCATGAAACATTTATGTCTGAATTTTGGGGGTCTTGGAACGGCTTAGGGCATTTGCGTGGAAAACGCAACTCTACTTACGAAATTTTCTACTTATGAAATTTCTTCCAGAACCAATTAATTTCGTAAGTAGAGGTACCACTGTAGATAAGTAACTCACACAAACATACTTGATAAACCCTGAACTATCCCTTTAACAGCTGCCTGACACAGTAACAGCCCTGAACAAAGAGGAAGTTTGGGGTTTTTCTGCATACAAGTCTGAAAACAAGACAGGGTCAAATGGTCGACGTCACTTCCACTCCACAGAGAGAACCGCATCAAAGCTACTGCCGTGCATTAAGTTAGCACACAGTGAAACACCCCTGTGAATTAGGTGCAAGAGCAAATTATAGATATTGAATCTTTGTTCTTTACAAACACTGAGGGTGAGGGGGAGACAAAGGGGAGAATCATGGGACAGTTAAAAATTTATCGGCGAGCAGAGACACAAAAGCGCAGATGGAGTGAAAGCAAGGAAAAGACAAAGAGAGAGAGACAGAGGGGACATATATAAAGAGACATCCTCTGAGGAGATCTTTTCATTCGCCTCTGTCTATTTCTTCCTCTAACTTTGTTGCAGTCTCACATCTATGGAGGAAGTCAGTGGAGCAGTTCCACAGGGAGGAGTAGCTAACAATCCCCCCAGTAGCACCAAGAGCCCACTCTCTCCCTACACGCATTCATTATCTATTGTATTCTTAGAATAAAGAAGATGACACAAAACTAGCCGTCTCTATTCCTTAGCTGGACGAAAGGCAGGGAACAGAAATTAAAATGCAACCCATGATGCTTTGTTTTCTGGTTTCCTCTTCGCCAGCTACAATGTCAGAAGGAGCGTGTAAAACTGCTGGGGTCTGCTGAGGCTCGACACAGGGCGCCGCACACACCGTGCATCACTGATGAGTGTGTGTGTGTGTGTGTGTGTGTGTGTGTGTGTGTGTGTGTGTGTGTGTGTGTGTGTGTGTGTGTGTGTGTGCGCATGTTCGAGAGGGTGTCAGGGATCTTAACTTCTGGGGAAATGAGAATGTAAGGAATTAATTGAAGTGTTAATGTACTGTGACTAGAGTGATGTGTACCTCAGTGTGTGTGTGTGTGTGTGTGTGTGTGTGTGTGTGTGTGTGTGTGTGTGTGTGTGTGTGTGTGTGTGTGTGTGTGTGTGTGTGTGTGTGTGTGTGTGTGTGTGTATTAGTGTGTGTGTATTAGTGTGTGTGTGTGGCAACCCCCAAATTCATAGGTAAATAAAACTGGCATACAGTTAGTTTTGTGATGCACCACAGCACACACTGAATCTGCGTCTTTCGCCCTTCACTGAGGAACATAGCCTTGAGAACCCCCCCCCCCCCCCACACACACACACACACACACACACACACACACACAGAAACTATAGAGCCTTTTTTACATACTGCTGCAGCAAACACCCTTCTTGTTTATTTACACAGACACACACACGCGCACACACACACACAAACACACACACACACGCACACACACACACACACACACACCATTCACACAGCGACATGGATTTGGTGCTGTTAGTACGACATCGACCCACGGGACACTTCATTAGTTACTGTTACTGAGTCCAACCATGTTTTCCCTGCTACAACAGGGAAAAACGTGTGTCCTAGTCAGCCTACTGCAACTTACAATTACAACAAACAAAGCTGTTAATTGAGCCCAGTGAGCTACAAAAGGTAATATATGTATTTGAATAGTGGTTAAAGAAAATCTGAGTACTGCAAAACAGTCAAAAGGAATATAAAAGAAGGTAAGTACGCACTTTTCTGCCCGCTTTTGTGTCTTTCTGGTGATATCATGGAACTTCATCAATTTCTGGACGTCTTCGTCGTGTCTAGTGGCCTGAGGATTGTTCTGTTTCAGTTGACATTATGACCAAAAATAAAGGAAACTTGACGAAGAGAATTAAGTTTCATTTAATTGTTTTTCTGTAAAACAAAACATCCTTGACAAGCAAATTAAAAAGAAAGAAACTCAAGACTAATTTATGACTGATTTAAGTTGGTAAATTTCAGCCATGTGGAGCTAATCTCATATTCTTAGAGCTGAAAACTTTGTGTGAAGAAAAAGAGAACCGAATCAGAAAAATTAATATATAAATATGAATTAATAAATCTAAAGCAGCTGCTGGGTGTAACCCAGTTAATTTACTGACCCTGAGAATTAAGTAATCTTCTGTAAACAAAATAAAGTACGAAAAAATAAAGATCTATTGTCTATTGATAGGGTATTATCCATGTAGATCAACCAATACAACCTTTCACCTGGGACGCTTCACAGAGGGGAAGATTTCATGTAACACAGCTGTTGAGAATAAGAGAACAGGAAACCATTAAAGTATTGATTCCTAATGGATTTTTTATTGACTCTATAGCATCTGCATGATAAAACTCTTTGTATGGGCATGCACAAAGTTACTCTGTGGCGTCAGTCCAGACAAAATATCATCAATGGTGCCGATCATAGGTGCATCGTTTGAATAAAAGAACGATGCTTTTCTAGCCTGTCAGTTGTGGCTTTGTTACAGTTAATTTAGCTGCGGAGGATACAGCTGTCATGAAGGCAATAAACATCCTCAACACAGAGGATTGCAGAGGATGAGCACACACCCACACACTTGCATCATCAGTTCACACACCATTCTGTCTGGGAGTGTGTGTGTGTGTGTGTGTGCGAGCGAGATGAAATGTCACTACTTTATTTTAAATATTTACCTCATGAAATAAAATGGGCGATTTCTTGAATATGGAAGATCTTGTTTTATTACTTGTCCAATGTAGTTACACATCGCCGACAGATCAAACTACAAGAGGTGGAATTTTGCCAGCCAGTGGAAGTTTTCATCCCTATGCGAACGCCAGCTCTAAAGTGCTTTTGTTTGCTGTGAAAACTCATTAACAAAGTGAACACCTTTGCGATTTCACACCAAACTGGTGCTCACTGGAGAGAGAAAAGACCAGAAGGACCAGACGTGAACAGCAGGATGCAAGAGAAAATGCACGAGAGTGCTATAATGATGATGTGAAATACTAATGGTAATGTGGACTTGAAGAGAAAAAAAGGGAGAAACTCAAGAGTCTCAGTTCATCAGAGACAAGAGGATCCCTTAACCAATTCTACGGGCAGAGAGGAATAAACGAAGAAGAGGGGAAAAGAAAAGTAGAACGATAGCAATCAGCCAAAGTAGTGTGCATTAGAAAGGATCTATGCATACATAAGTCAAACCTTCATCAGAAACCAGCTGTAGCTCCGGGGGAAGAGCAGCCATTCAAACCTCAGGGGGTTGGAGGTCCTGCAGCTTACATATTGACGTATCCTTGAGCAAAAACACTGAACGGGTGGGCCCCACAGGTGCTGAACGGACCCAGAGATCCACCACCATGTAGCAGGTAAGGTGAATAATTCTTTTTGTTTTTGTGGTGTTATTTTGGTGCCCAACAGACATTTCAGATATCATGCTACATGCTGAAACTGATACACACCTTGACACTTTTACCTGTGGAATGGCAGTCTTGCAATTTAATATCACAGATCAGAGAACTGTTCACCTGTGCTTTTGTCTGAGCTGAATGTAAAAGGAGCTTCTGTTTTCATAGGTCTCCATTTCTGCCTGTCCAAACTAAAACACAGGTTTGAAAACAGGAAAAACTGAGATGTTACAGACACATGTAAATCTCATTTTACTTATCTGTAAAATTAATCTGTTGAGCTGCTTATTCTATTTCCCAGTCACAATACAGTCTGCAGGTGAAAGCGCTGCACAGCAAAGCGAGACAATCCCACGCACCAAGACAACCCCACCCAGCAAGACAACCCCACGCACCAAGACAACCCCACCCAGCAAGACAACCCCACTCAACAAGACAACCTCACGCACCAAGACAACCCCACACAGCTAGACAACCCCACACAGCAAGACAACCCCACGCAAGAAGACAACCTCACGCACCAAGACAACCCCACGCACCAAGACAACCCCACACATCAAGAAAACCCCACACAGCAAGACAACCCCACACAGCAACACAACCCCACACACCAAGACAACCCCACGCATCAAGACAACCCCACGCATCAAGACAACCCCACACAGCAAGACAACCCCACACAGCAAGACAACCTCACGCAGCAAGACAACCTCACACACCAAGACAACCCTACGCACCACGACAACCCCACGCAGCAAGACAACCCCACACACCAAGACAACCCCACGCACCAAGACAACCCCACACAGCAAGACAACCCCACACAGCAAGACAACCCCACGCACCAAGACAACCCCACACAGCAAGACAACCCCACACAGCAAGACAACCCCACGCACCAAGACAACCTCACACACCAAGACAACCCCACACAGCAAGACAACCCCACACAGCAAGACAACCCCACGCACCAAGACAACCTCACACACCAAGACAACCCCACACAGCAAGACAACCCCACACAGCAAGACAACCCCACGCACCAAGACAACCCCACGCACCAAGACAACCCACGCACCATGACAACCCCACACAGCAAGACAACCCCACGCAGCAAGACAACCCCACACAGCAGTTTATTGGGGT
>NC_090782.1:4420000-4437500 GCF_040054535.1 Antennarius striatus | reverse complement strand
GAAATGTAGTTCAAAATAATTAACACCGACTCCATAAGTACCACCAACAAGAAGAACAACAAACACTGCAGCGTGTAAGAAGTGAAACAACCATCCCCTCCAGCAGAAGCACCCCACTGAGAACAGAGAGCGCTCCTCAGCTAGGGCGAGCTCAAAACCAAGAACACTTTCCAGTGTTTTTTAGATAAGCAAAATGTATAATTTCACTTCAATCCATTAAATGATTTAAGTTTTGCTCTAATCTGAGTTCACCTAGCCTTTACATTTTCACCATTGTGTTTCATTAATATTAGGACATTGCTTCTTTTTTAAAAATTATTTCATTAATTCCCGTTGGGGGGAATCTTGTGATCTGTACACTTTGCTACACCGCTGTGTCTCCTCTGAGTTATTTGCAGTCTGTCAGCAAACATCGGTGAGCTTTGTCAGGTTACAGCTACATAGAACTGGGTATATTGTTAAAGCTTGGCTGTTACTTGCTATAATACGTTGGATTTATATAACTTGGGTTTATATCACTGTCATGAATCTACTTCTGGGTGCTGAATGAATCTTTTCATCAAGCTGACATTTCTCCATAAACTTGTCTGCTTTATTTCCACCAACACCTCCTCATCTACTCTCTCCTCCATCTTTCCCTTCCAGCCTAAGTATAGGAGCGGCAACTTTCTGTCTATCTCCCTCCCACTCCTCAGTATCTCTACCCTTCCGTCATATCTCCCTCCCTCAGTATCAGCCTCCCCTCTCTCACCTTCTCCCTCCCCTCCCTCACAGCGTCTGTCTGTCTCAGCTTGGATGAACACATATTTCTTGGATACTCATGTGGGCAAGCCAGCAACTACCTTCCTATCTGTGCTGTGACACACACACACACACACACACACACACGCACGCACGCACGCACACACACACACACACACACACACACACACACACACACACACACACACACACACACAGAGCTTGAGGGTCAGCTTCTTCACACTTTTTCCACAGGACTAGAATTATTCTACACATATACGCAGAAAGGAGGACAGCAAGAGAGGATTAATGAACAAACTGAGTCAAACACGGCAAGAAAAAGAGGGAAAACTAGAAATGCATGTTTATTATCAGCAAAATGGGTCAAACTTGTTACAGGCAACAAAGGCAGCTCTCTAATTTCCTGAGCACAGCCCTAGTCTGTAACGGCCGTACGGCACAGAGGCTGCTTCCTGACGGCTCATCATCAGTTATAAACTCAGCCCGATTAAAACTTTAAGCTGTGTTGTAACACATCGACCGACAAACATCCATACATCCGATTTATGGTGACGTGTATCAAAACATGTTCATATGGAAGAGTGAGTCTATAGACACGATCCCAGCTCAGATCCTCAAGCCCGAATCTCAAGAGAAAACCATTAGACACATGGCTGTAATTCATATTTCATAACTTACATGACATGTGGGTCAACAGAAGACATACAGATATATCACACAGTAACAAACGTGTTACATGATGATTCATCATGTTTAGTATGTAAGCCTTCTGATGCAGCATGAGAGGGTGAAGGCCCAGCTATGGAAGCAAATTGATGATTCGCCATCAGATGGAGTCGTCTGGCGTCTGCGGAGCATCTTAATCCTCAGTTTAAGGGATCATCTCTGAGGTCAGCAGTCAACAGACTGCAAGGACAGCAACAAATAGTCGCTTTGAAAATACGTAAAAACCACAGGTTTGGAAATTTCTGTGCACAGATGGAAGAAAATTTTTTCAAAAAGACAGAAATAATGTTGTAAAAGATATGAATTTGGAAAAAAAGAACACAAGTGAAGACTGAAGATGTACCCTACATAGAATATTTAAAATATGCTTTGATTTTATAATGTGATTTCTACAGGATTTGTAGAGCTTTGACTCCTTCTGAAATATGCTGCTGTAAATCAGACGCAGATAATTTAAACATCTTCACAAGGCTGGAACACTTTGACATTAACTCGGCGTGCACTCCTGACATCTTCATCTCAAACCGTCTTCTAGTTTGGCTTAACGTTGTCATGCAAACAGCGTAATCTAACGTTAGATGGCATCCGTAGATGACAACGTCTCTTCTGAGAAAGCATCAATACGTCTGGAGGTGAATTTGAGAGACACATCTAGACCAGAATGAGATTAGCTTTGACCCAAATATGTGAACGAGTTCACGATGACCCGTCTCACCTTCCGTCACCCCATTGTGCTTATTTAGCAGCAAACACTGCAGGGCTGCGTGGATGTGTGAGTGTATGTCCTGAATGATCAGGAGAGGGGGAGGAAGACGAGGCAGGAGGAAGGATAGAACAGGACCCCCCCCCCTCCAAAGACGACATATCATTGGTATCAGTGCAGCCATCAAAGCACACCACTCCTTAATAACTCAGGATATCAAGCACCTGGCAGACGTGAAGAGAGTAAAAGAGCGTGGAGTGATGAGAAGATAGTTTACAAAAGAGAAAATATATTGGATCTGAACATTCCAGATGTGCACAGACATGCAGAGGAGGTTTGAGGTAGGTTTTGGTTCTTTTTCGCACCCTCACATGCAAATAAAGTGAGAAAGTGTTAATAACAGTAAGGGAGAGACTCCTGAGGATGATTGCAACTCAATGTGGGTGACAGGTGGACTGGTGTGTCTCTAGATAAGGTAGAAAGGAGGTGAACTAGTGTGTGTGTGTGTGTGTGTGTGTGTGTGTGTGTGTGTGTGTGTGTGTGTGTGTGTGTGTGTGTGTGTGTGTGTGTGTGTGTGTGTGTGAACATGTGTGCATGTATGAATGTGTGTATGCTTGAACACCGGGGGGTTAGATGCATGGATGTTTGCTCCTGAAATGGCACACATGTTTATGATTTTGCCTCCAGGAAGCTCCATCGTATTTCATTAACACGTTTCATGGCAACGCGCACACACACACACACACACACACACACACACACACACACACACACACACACACACACACACACACACACACACACACACACACGCACAGAGGGGGGGGCTTCTGGGTTTAGCAAGTGTCTGACAAAGAAAAAACAATTTTTAAAAACTGGAATAAAACAACGACATAAATACATTATAGTTAAAGTAGTCTGGAGTGTTTTGTGAATGCGTGTTCCTATAATAATGGGAACATAATTAGTGTCTGAGATGTAATTAAAAGAGGTTATTAGCAGAAAAAAATTAACAGGTTCCCACTAGAGGTGACAGGAAGCTGTGGTGATAACATTAGTGGTAACATTAGCAACTTTTTTTCCCCAGAAATAATTGTCAACAAGGTTTTAATTCCATTTAGTTTTGTTTTTTTTTTCTTTTTCCCAGCAATTGTTTTGCTGTATTAATCCATGCATTCATTCGTTTCGTACTTGCAGCAGCAGCCGGTCCAGCTACAAGAGGAAAACATGATGGCAGTGAGGTGGAATAATTTACATCCTGATTACAGTGAAGATAGTAAAAAAAAAAAAAAAAAATACTCAAGAGGACTGTCACATAAATACATGATAAAATTGTAAAATTTAACATGTTAAATTAGGCGTTGTTTCATGAATGTCCCTCTGGCCCAACACTCCTCTATCCCATCAGGAGATAGTGTAATTGTTCCTTACACTTTACCCACTTGCTAGTTTGAGATCAAGCAGACCGGGGGTTGATCGCATTTTAAAATGGAAACACAAGAAATGCAAAATGAATTTGAAATTGCAAACAAAATATTATGTTTAGGTAAGTTGGAAAAATAGTTGGACATAATAAGGCCTTTGACTTTTTCCATGTTTCTGTGCTTTCTTTCAACATGAATGTCATGCATTTGTTAATCAACATTTTGGTTTATTAGTTTTATTTAAAACAAGTATATTACTTCTAATATACTTGTATATTACTTCTAATATACTAGTTTTCATGCAGGGACCCCCAGCATGAACAACAACAAAAAAAAAATTTGGACAACTAGAAAAGAAATCATGATAAAATATTATCAAAATGAGCAAGAAGTTATGTTTATTGTGCATCTGATCAATGTGTGAACGTCACACTGAGTTTGAAAACTTCCTGCTTCCCTTTAAATTTTTGTCTTCATTTAAAATGGGAACCTATGGGACAGACAGTTTATATTCTCTTTGATCAAACCAAATCTCTTAGTGTGTATGAATTCATATGATGCAATGACTTGATGTAGATGACTATTCATGCGTGAAAATTATAAAAGTAGACTTTTGGAATGTTTTTGACAGGTTTTCTGAATAATTCTCAGCTGCTCTGCATTTTAATGCTGGTATCACCCGTTTTAAAATCAGGATGCAAGAGAATTACATCAAATACAAACTGATTACTTTAAAGTTTAAAAGTATGAATGATATGCAAAAGTGGAAGTTATGGGCTGAATGATTAGTTAAATGTCGAGAAATGCAAACATTGGGAAATTTTGAACATTTCTTCCAATTCTAGCAGAGAAAATTTAATAAAGTCTGATATTAATTAGAACAGCAGTAGCACAACATTCCCAATTGAGCTGAATATTTAGAAGTTTAAATAAGGTTTCTATACTGAAGTATACGTACTTAAGTTAAAAGAAGTGCAGTGTTCTTTTGAAAAAGAGCCCCCTGAAGCCGCCCCCAGCTGACACTGGATGAGACGTGTGGATGGAAACTAATCCTAACACACCACCACTGTGATGCATTTATAAAGTGAATTAATTCTAGTTTGATCCTTGTGGAAAAAAAAAAAGATTACAGTGGAGTCTTAAAGAACGCATCATCTCTCATAGTTGACATGTGCTACACATGAGATGTGAAATCAATTATGATAAATTGATTTATTATCTTCTGTACTGTAGACAGTTGCTTACACATGAAGCATTGTACCCACGGTGAGGACGTAAACACACTTCTCTCACTGATCGAGATCCTCGATGTAGATTTCCATTATTTTGTGCTATTCCCTGTACTTCCATTTTTTAATCACAAAGATGTCTGATATCGTGACAGCTATTTCATACGGCAGAAGAATGATTTGTCCCTTTTGTAAAACAACGAAAGAAAGGTATCAATCATGCGCCAGACGCTGAGAAATTTATTTCGATTTTGGACCTGTACAATGACAGCGATGTTTATCCATTAGAGGGAATTGAAAACGCGATAAGAGCGTGTGCTTTACATTTTATTTTTCCCCACTGCCCTCTGCTCTGAACCCCCTGGCCTGAAGAGTTATGATGCTGACCCTGTTCAACCTCTGGTAAACTCTGAATCACTCAACAGGGAGGGGAGGGGGTGATTACTGGAGGAGAAAGAGAGTGGAAAAGAGGGCAGAGGAGATGAAACGAGTCAACCTGACATAGTTTCAGCGTATTGTCAGTATTATAAATAATGCAACATGGACTGTTTCTCATGGATGTTGTCTTCATTCATTTTTAACTGCTTCACTTACACACCAGTGCTCCAAACTCTCGTTTTGCCAACCTGTGTGCATGTGTGCATGTGCGCAGGTGCACGACTGCACACACGTATTTAATGTGGAAAATTTACATTTCATTTGAGGTCACATGAAAAAAGAAAAAAAAAGGCAGGTTAATGGCTCACCGCTAATTGTTTAGCTAATTGTTTTTTGATTGCCGGAGTTAATTAGGGGCTGAGAAACCTCTGATATCATGAACACTCGTTTTTGTCCTGCTCTTTTGACAGTGATGTAGAAAAACACAATTATTAATTTATGGATTCATATTAAACTTACTGGGGATTTGACAGCATGAAAGAAAAAAAAACAAAAAAAACATCCGTCCCTGTAACGTCTACCTCCATCTACACTCCCAGCATGTCCATGTGTGTGTTTTAGAGAGAGAGAGAGCGTGTTTCTGAGTCTACATGTGCACGGGGTGGTGAGTGAGGGCTGCCTGGGGCTCATTGCTCATCTCAGTGGGTATAAATAGAAAAATAGAGAGCAGGGAATATAAGAGCATCAGAGTGAGCCTGTGGGGCGTCTCTGGGGTGAGAGACTGCTCCAAAAAACCCCAAATCTAATAGCAGGTGGACACAGAGCTGGAAAATGAACAAATATGGAATCTAATAGCATATTATGTTTGAATAATTGACACCATGTCAGATGTACATGGTTATCATGGGATTCAGAGGAAACAGCTTCCTAATGCACCAAATCAGGATGGTGAATTCTTCTGTAGCATCTTTGTACCTTTGTGGTGCAGGGATAAAAAAAAAACCCCGTAACTTTTCCATCTATAAGGCTGTTCATTCTAGATAAAATAGGCAAAAGGAAAATACAGTGTCATATAGAGTGTAGGGAGTGATTTCAGACACATCTGTGGATTTGGTGTAGCAGGTAGAAATAGCTACCAGACCAGAAAGTAAATCGTGATGTAATGACAGGGCAGCGGTATTCAAAAGATGATGTGTTCCAACAGTGAACTGTGAGGCATGAATCTTTACCTGGACGTCACTGCACCTCCTCATGTCCATATTACTGCTCTTCAAAGAAGGACAATGCACCTGCAGGGAGAGAAACAGAAAGGGAGGAGGGGGGGGGAAGCATTGCATTAAGAAAAAGCACTTGTCAGGTAGCCCATTAGAGTACCATTACAATACCAATCTGTGCTCCACATCTCCCCGTCTCTCCCTCTCACAGTGTGTGTGTGTGTGTGTGTGTGTGTGTGTGTGTGTGTGTGTGTGTGTGTGTGTGTGTGTGTGTGTGTGTGTGTGTGTGTGTACGTGTGTGTGTGTGTGTGTGTGTGTGTGTGTGTGTGTGTGTGTGTGTGTGTGTGTAATTCTCTTTGTATGCCTCTAGTCACCAGCGAGAAGATGAGATCATTACCTGTGACTGGGAGGCTAATGTCACACACAGTGTCAAAACACACATATGCAGACACACACACACACGCACACGCAAACACACAGGCACAAGGCGACACGCATACACTCCCACAGGCAGACTAAAGAGGCTAATGTTGAGCCTGCCTCACTAACAAAACTACATCGGCCACAGGGATCGTCTCCATTTGGATAAGGCAGCCTGTTTAACAACGTGCTTCCAACACTGGCAGTCAGGAGAAATGAGAGGAAAGAGAGAACAAAGGAGGAATAGAAGGGCACCTAATTGGAGACGTGGTGGGAGCAGACATCCATCGCTTCTCCTGTGAAGAAAAACAGCCAAGTTGTTCTGTATGGAAGGAAAAGGTACAGCTGCAGACAGAATGTATGACCTAGTATTAGCTCATTAGCAGGAATGAGTAGAATGACAGATTGGCGAGTGTGTGCGTGTGTGTGTGTGTGCATGTGTGTGCGTGTGTATGGAGGGAGAGAGGGGGTGAAATGGGTCAAAAGGTTTGGATGTAGGGCCTAGTCTCTAATTAGCTTCCCCATAGTCCCAAATGATCCAACCTCACATTATCTCTTCAACGCTGCATCAACGTGACGCTGTGTGATGTGTGAGTCCAAAAGCATTGGTTCTCTGTCAGGGAACATTGATTTGGTGTCACTTCAGATCATGGTGGCTGATTTTATTTTTTTTTTTACTTCATGCTAAGGTATCCAGCAAAGTGTCAAGAGTTTCATTTCACTTCTCCGAATCTGAACACATGATTATGTGTATCTGTATCAGCCTCTCTTTGAAAGGTTTTGTGGTAATTATACTCCTGCAAAGTCTGTGAGTGTTTTAGTGTATTATCATAGAAGCTTATCCCCCACTGCTTTGTGATCTGGTGAGTTATTGTAATACACACCATTAACACACCACGACTTCACAGCAAGCTTATTAAAGACTCAAATTAAGAACCATAATAACATTTCAGGGGTTGCGTTGACATGCGATATTAAATCTTTCTCATTTATTTCTGTCTGCTACTATAGATGCAGTTCCTTCTTGCCGTCCGTTCAACATACTACTCATTGTTGTGTTTTTTAAATAAAAATGCCATTTTTAATTCATCTAGCATGAAAGCAAAGCTGAAGGTTCACCCTGTGTGTATTGCTGTGTACACAACAGCAATCATTTCGCCCACGCACTGAGCTGCACGCGACAGTTGTGCCTACCTCTCCTTATCCTCCCATTCTCACCAGCCCCGTCCTCTCTCTTTCAATCTCATTTTTTTCATTCTCATTTCATTCTCATTCCCATACTTGAGTGATATTTTAGCACGAGTGCCAAACACACACAGTTTCAACAAGGCATTATGCAATCACATTTTTCCTTCAATGTATCATACTACATCACCCCCCAGGCATCCTCCGTGACCTCCCCTCCGTCATCATGTTGCAATTGTGTGAAAAAGCAGAGGAATATTAAATATTAATGTATGTATGTTCATTGCAGGCAAGCAGAATATGAGATAAATTAATCATGGTGTATCAAGCTGTCTGGATTCGTATTCTTCAGCCTTATCTGCCATCATGTGCTGTGAGGATGCTCAGCAGGAAATTAACAGTAGCCAATGAGATACCAGTGAGCTTACTGTACGTTTATCATTCAGTATTAGTGTGTCTAAGATCTGCCTTATCGCTACACACCACATGCTATCACTCAATCATTCCACACATTCTCTAACAAACCCCAAGAATTTAAAGGATCAGCAGTCCATTTTAATGCCTCATTCCTTTTAAGTGTTAAGTCTGAAACCGTCAAAGCGTTTGGGAAGGTGCTTTCTGACGTCTGAGGAAATGACCTGATGCTGCTGCCTGGTCAGCTGGTGATGTCAGCTTCAGGCCTGGACAGAAACGCTGCGATGAACTTTTTGTATGTAAGAGATGCTAGTTGAATCAGGAGGTGAAGGGCTTGTTTAATGACTTTGACTCACACTGGGGACGATCATCAAGCTTCAGCGGTCACTGCTGATTAACTTTTAATATTTTTTTTAAAATCATATGTCAACATATTCAGTGAGATGTAAATACATTTCTCAATCATTTCTTTTTTTTCTTTTTTTTGCTGTTGGCTTAATAGCATTGAACAAAGAAACATCGCAAAAGTTGCACATTTTATACATAAATCATGTCTATTGAATTTCAATCTTGTGCACGTCATAAATACTATAAATAAGACACTGATTCTTCCAAATATGTAGCAAAAAAAAACAAAACAATGCATTCTATTACAGCATTTTTCTAGCTGTCTTCCATTGGATAACCAGACAGCCTGAAAACTTTAGGAGCCTCTCAAATCACAGGCAGCTGTCCTGAATCAGAAACTGGAATAAAATATGGATTTCAGATGTGCCAATGAACCCCCCCCTCCTGTTTATGATTCATTGCAATAAAAACGGAACCAAAACTGCTTCAAAATCCTAATGATGAAACCCATTGAGTCTGTTTTGAAGAAGCTGAACAACTGTTAACACCTCTCTCTTTCAGTTTCTCACTTTATTTCTCTCTTCAGCTCCCTAGTGCCTCTATCTGTCCATCTCTCATACCTGAAGCCCCCCCCCCCCGCCCCCCCGCATGCTCCTAATAACCCATGATGAGTCCTCCACACTTGAGCACCCTCCTATCAGACACCTGCTGAGATTAATACCAACACACACACACAGACACACACACACACACACACACACACACACACACACACACACACACACACACACACACACACACACACACACACACACACACACACACACACACACACACACACACAAACACAAACACAAACACATTAGCACTAAACACCTCAATGTCAGGCATACAGAGACGCGGACGATGACAGCCATCAGCAGGGCAATTAATGGTCCTGTCCCCTGGTTACAAGACAACAGAGAGGAGAAGCAGAAAAACTACATTAACCAATATGGCTGGATCCTAACAGTTTAATTATCCTTGCACACTGCTCCCTGCTTGAGCTACAAAACCCAAGAGCACAGCCAGCAGTGTCGTGAAAAGGGAGCTCAGGAAGAGATGAAGTGGAGAAAGAAATGGAATATGAAAGACTTCACACAGACAAAAATAGTTCAGGGATGAGGATCCTGAAAATAGTATAAATATGCATAAACTAACCCCGTAATGATGACAACCCCCAAAGCTTTGCACTCAAAGGAGAGATCAGGGATGGAGGGAGTATCACAGCCATGTGAGCATGGCGAGAGTGATGCAGGTAAGACAGAGAACAGAGAGGGAGGCATAAAGGAGAGGTGGACAAGGGAGGAGAGAGTGTTGTAGACACAGGACCATGCACGTAGCATACTGATGCTGCTGTAAGACATGCAGTCAGCGCGGACTCAGCTAAGCAACCAAGCGTGTGCTGCAGAGGGCCGGGGCTGCCTCGTAAGTCTGCGTGTGCACTTTTCATAGTGTGCGTGTGTTCTGCATTCAGATACTGTGTCAAAATAATAGAACAAGTGGGAAGATGTGATATAGAAGAGACTGCACTTGGTGTGAGTCTGTTTTAAGGATTGCATATGTGTAAATGGGGCGTGCTGCAGTGGGCGTTGGGTTGTTCATCATGCTATGTGTGTCTCTTCCTGTAAAGCCTCTGTAATCTCAACACTCAAGCCCTGGCAGCTCCCACTGTAGCGGTGCAACCATACCTCAATCCCACGGGAGCGCCTATAGCATATTCTGCTCCTCAAGGACAGTAAACTGGAGCTCCAACCGGAAAACAGAGCTCTGGCAAATGTCTGCTGATTGACATGGTAATAAAATGAATTTTTAAAAAAAAGTTCTATTCTTCCTTTGAATTTAAAACAGTCAAATGTTCAGTTTCATTTTGTAGTTTAGATAAAAATGAACTGTCTTTACTCTGCGGATGAAGAAAGTAGAAAGCATAAATGTAGAAATAGTAAAGGGAGAAAGATTTGAGTCTCCCTGCGTATAACAAGATATAGTACGAGAATGGAAATATAAAAAGTATTACATTTGAAAATCTAAGGAACAATCTGAGAATTTATTGAAGGTATAAGTGGGACTGCTCCCTACTGTATCGTACAGCCAGGAGGCAGCTTGCATCATCTCCCTTTCTCTCCCTGCTCTATTTCACTTGTCCAGGAGACCACAGGAGGCCTGATCCTCCTTTGTGTCTCAGACGGTCCCTCGTCTATAACCATCTCTCAGAAAAAGGTCCAGAAAGGGATTGCATTCATTAGAAGAGATGAGAGCAGCTTACACGGGGCACAAAATGGTATTTTTCTTTTTTGCATTTCTAAAAATGTGCCAATTTGTAAAAAATGGGATGAATTTATAAAGGAAAAAAATCTCTGCAATGTTCTTCCATCTTAAACGAATGAGAATACAAGGAGCTGTTGCTTTCGGTCTCCCACTGTTCCATCACAACCTGATTACTGTCTGATGATGATGACTACTACTTCCTGACGTCCAATTGAAATAATTGTGTGTAATTACTTTAAAAGATTGGCAGGAGACAAGCAAGCAATGAGAAGCAGTTAAGAAAAGGCAACAACATTTAATTTTAATTGAATCTTCCCAGATGTATTTGATTCCATCAGATGAGTCTATATTCACCAGGAGACGGGCGGAGACGGTGCAGTTCAACTGAGAGATGAATAGAGGCTAATAGGTTTAGGTGCTGTGAAAGAGAACAGGGTTTAAGTGAATATGCTGCAGCCATTCTCTCATACTTGCTCACTTTATCCCACATAATCTGTAAGAAATGCTCAGAATATGATTCTATATACAGGTTGGTAGTCCCAGGAACGTATTTTGAATACGGTATTTCACATAAACGACGCAAGTTTGGATTTTCTATTCTAAAGAAATATAAAACAAACCTGCTTTGTTGGCACCAAAGCAAGTGGATTGTAATGATACTGCAGACACCTCGCAAGTTTTGCAGGGATGGTTTTCGACTAAAATGCTCAGTTTGGAGCTGCATTCACAGCACATGCCGTTTTGTAGGCCTGAGCACCGCAGGACGACTCTGTGGGTTCCTGAAGGCCAATAACACACAGAGCCCAGGCCGGGGAGAGCCTGTCCACAGCCATTTCCCTACTCTTTAATCTCAGCGGCCGACAGGAGAGAACAGCGCTGCACATTCCATTAATGTAAAGTGGGGCTTGAAGGCCCGTAATTTATTGGTTCTGCAGGCTCGCCTCCCCTCATCTCACTCATACTGGCTCCTGGCCACCAAATACTCCCCCTGATACCCACTGACACGCAGCACCCTGCACTCAGCATTTTATGCTATTTTGCATTCTTTCACCTTTTCTTCTTCCTCTATACTCTCATCTTCACCTCTCATTGCCTCTCCCTTTGGACTCTCTTAATGCACCCTTTCACCTCAGATGTGTCCTCAGTGAGTTTCTTGCAAAACCAATCATGTAAAGGCATAGATGTACCCTCTTTACAGCTTGATTTCATCCTAAACGATTAGTTTTTCATTTCAGATGCAGCCAAGTGCTCTGAAAGGAACACACACACCCGCACACACACACACACACACACACACGTACATATATACATTCACACACACACACACACACACACACGCACGCACGCACGCACGCACGCACACACACACACACACACACACACACACACACACACACACACACACACACACTTCTTCTTCAGATGAAACCAGCACAGAGCAAACAGCAGCAAAACATTTTTGTACTGATACTTAAGTTTACTGAAAGCAGTGGAAGCATGATGGAGGGTTAAATGTCCAGCTATGCATCAGTGATGGATAGGATGATGTTACTGTTATTGCAACCACTTCATACCTCGTACTTAATGAATTTTATGTCACTATATAGGAAGAGAACACAAAAATAAAACATCTGGAGCGTAACACAATTTCTCTGTGATTCCGGTCAGTAAAAGTCATCTCTCCAACAGTTCAGTATCTCTAATATTGAGGCAACCAGACTCTGCTGGTTTTCAATGACAGATTAGCGAGGACAGACGTGTTATCAGCACAAGCAGCATTATTCTAAAGACAAACTTTACATTAGTTTCTCTGTGATGAGTCCCTGAAGTTCCATCAATGACACACTAGACCGTTCTCTTAAAGCCAGTTACTGTGTTGGTGTAGGGTATCCCTTGTGTATTGCAATAGATTAGAATTATAATTAAGATTTAATTAGAGAAACATACAAACTAATTAAGAAGTCTGTTTTACGTAATCAATATTGATACACAGCTACACAGCTTTTCATTTACTCTTTCAAACAGTCAAGGAATTTCAGTAATATTAGTAGAATTATATTACTGCGACTTGTTTCATTTATTATTATTATTATTATTATTATTATTATTATTATTATTATTATTATTATTATTATTATTATTATTATTATTATTATTATTATTATGTCAATACTGAAGGGGTTGTTGTAATTGTATAATATTTTAATTAATTTGTGGTGTTTAGTTACAGTATTATTGTATTACAGCTTTGGTTCAATAAATAGTGACATCTTAAACACATTTGTGTTACTAGACTTACACTGCTCTATATTAAAGGCCAGCGGTGATGGGTGGGTCCTTATGAAAAAATATATACCTGTATTAATTGTTACTGTTTATGCTGTAATTGGGAAACTAACGCACTAATATAATTGTAAAGTTTCTTTCCATGGAGGAATCATAAAATCACCAGATGCGTTAATAAAATCAAAGCCATCCCACACACCGTACAGATTTCAGTTAAACTGTTCATGCATAAAGGCCATGAGAATTTTTAAGAGAAAAATACAAATGAGGATATGAGACCGCAATACAGTTACACAGACAAATGAAATAAATAAAGTGAAATAAAGTCACAAACGCTCCTCCTGGTTTTATGTATGCGCATTATGCAGTGTGTAGTGTAGTGTGGAATTGAATTATAAAATGAGAGCTGCTGAACTGGGACTGGCTAGAGTTGGTAAATAGTTTTTAAAGCCAAAATAACACCAGGAAGTGAGAATAAGCCACAGGTTAATGGTATCTAATCATGAGAAACAATGAATTAATATCTGCATCTCCTCATTTGGACTTTGTTTAAATGAAAGTGAGAAACTCTCCCAAGTATGTCCCATATGGCTACAATTTGTCGACTCACAGATAGTTTAATGATGACAAAATTGAAAACAGAATTAGTGAAACTATCAAGTAAGCAAGCAGTGCAATATTTATAAGCTGATTAAACTGTGTATGCGGTCAGAGGAAAGCTGGGAGATGAGAGCAATTGGCAGTGGGCTTCCTCTTACTTATTCATGACGGGGCCGAGACGTCTCTGCCTAAATTATTTATACCTTTTTTCTTTATGTCTGTGTGTGTGTGTGTATGTCAGAGAATAGAGTGTGAGTGAATTATTGAGGTTGTGTGTACACAGCCGCAGCAGGGATCCTCTTTAGAGGGGTCACTGGTCACGTTGTTGAAATAATATTATTCTATTGCCATTTTCCTGCTCCTTGTGCACTTTTTTGTAAATCCATCAGTGAGAGGGGTTTTCCATTTAGTGAATAGATCCTTGGGGATGCATTGCGGGCAAAAAAAAAGGCCAGACGGATACTGAGATAAAGAAAACATGACACTGAGATGAAAGAATGGGAAAACAGAAAAAAAAAACATTACTGGTTCATTTTTCTTACTATGACAATCTTTTCTATTTGCTTTATTTTCTTGTCAGAGGGAGTGAGTGCATGATGGAAAAGCCTTTTGATTAGGAGTGTATTGTCAGGACTGACTGTAGGGGTCCTGAGAGCGGCGCCAGTGCTTTTTCCGGGTTAACATGTGGAATAGTTATGCTAATCGCGGTGGTAATTGCGTCTCTAAACACATGCCTGCACACTGTGAGCTATTTCACAGCATACAGTCATGGCCTAAGCTGTGAATAATGACCACTTCAGCTTCTGCAAGGATATGTAAGCACTGCACCGCTGATGGACAGGGTTAGTGGGCGGTTTAGAGAGAAGGGAGGGAAGATGATAAAGAGAGGCAAAAGGCAGTGGAGAGAGGAAGAGGAGAACGAGGACGGGTGCGTAGAAGGTATGACAGCTTTGTGTATAATTGCTAACATCTGCCTCACCACTCTAAATCCCTGACAGAGGAGACACAGAGATCAGAAAATACACGCCTTGCGGCTGCATTACATCACGTATGATTGAGTGGACCGCCTGCTGAGGGATCTCTGTCTCAACAGATTCAACAGATTCCTCCTCTTATTTTCAGCAGCGATACAAAACGGTGAGCATAAAGAAGCCATAACTCTTTCGTTCTGAGAGACTTCAATAAACCTGACACGGTTTCTGATGGTTGAGGGGTTCTGTTTTTTTTTCACCATCAAGATACTTTAGTTTTATGAAAGCTAGTTTAGCACAAATGAGAAGAAAACAAAAATGAAACAAAGAACAAAAGAAAATGACTGCTGACATGATAACTTTGCAGATGAAGCACAATGTCGTCTTAGCTTTTCTTAATGGAACAAGAACTGTGAGTGTGTTTGTTCCGATTAAAGCTCTTTCAGTTTAGTCATTAAGACTAATCATGAAAATTCTGGCCATGAAAAGTAGACAGATGTATTTGGCATCATTCCTGGTGTACATGTCAGAAAAAGGACATCTTGTACAGTTTACAACACATGTGTCAAACTCAAGGCCCCCACGTCATTTTATGTGGCCCCGCGAGAGCATAAATCGTCAGAGTGTCAACAAATAAATAGGTCAGAAGTTTGCTTTGAATTCAGCCCATTTTAATTTTGACAAAAACATATTTAACAAAGTTAATGTCCTAACGTGTGTTTGATGGTTTTTTTTTTTCTTTATTCACTTGAATAATTTGATTGATGGAGTTCTGTGGGTTTCATAACCTGACAAATTAAAAGGATTTATGTTAGAACACAGCAACAAGCAATCACATTTTTCCCATACAACACATTTATTTTTACATTACATTTATGAGTTACATCTGACCCTTTGAGGAGTGCCATTACACTGATGTGACCCTCAGTGAAAATGAGTTTGACATCCCTGGTTTACAAGAAGGTCTACAGAAACTATCTGCCCTTTTTGTCTTCAAAACATATATTTGTAAAAAAATAATAATTGTGGAATACTCTAAAGAGCAAATTAAATCACATCAGAATATGGTTGATTTTTGTGAATATTTGCTGCACACAAGTTGAATATTTTCACCAAAAATTTTCAACATCATAAAATACTAAAAGATGAAGAAGAATACTTAAATAGCAATAAAAGACACCACTGCTGCATATGTTCAATCTGATAGCCAAGGTTCATGAAATAAATCCCAAAGCAGTATTTGAGTTATGGCCCATTCATAAAATATATAGAAATGGACATCAATCTTCTTCTATGTGGCACAAGTGGGATGGATTCAGTCCGATACCCCCTGACAGAAGGAGATGGAGACGTCGTTTTACATCAGCGACATGGTGGAGAATTCGATCGTCAAAGCAAATGTAAAGATGAACTTTGGGTTTATTCATTGTTCATTCATTCATCTTCTATACGCGCTTCATCCAATGTCGCGAGTCGCACGGTGCTGGAGCCCATCCCAGCTGACTTGGGACATGAGAGGAGGGTACCGAATCAGCTGTTTTTTTCCATAGTGCATGCCTCCATGGGGTCTACGCTGAGAATAAATCAAATCTAAGACAAACACTACAAATATTTCAGTCATAGAACTCCACAACATTTGTTTGCACCTTTTTCAGTTTAGTCTCTGCCTTTAATGGACCGAAGTCCATTGTGATGGATGACTCCTCTCAGGCTGAGACGGGTGTAGCTCTTAGTTGGGTTTCATGGTCAGCAGTGATATACAGTAGAGCACACACATTCAAGTTAATGAGGGGAAACATTCATAACCACCATAATGATAACCGTGTGGGGTGAAGGGGGGGGGGGGCGTTTTTATTAGTGGGAGCAGAAGGGAGAGGGTGGATGGACGACACACGTCACAACTGGAATTCACTCTGCACCTCTGGGACTGTGATGAGTTCAGCTCAGCATTCTTCTCCACGGTGATCATTATGGATTAATGGATGGGAGTTTCACCCTACAGTTCACCCATCATGGTCTGATGTTCTCTGCATATCCCCTCCTGGTTCCTCACAATCCCTTCAGAGAATACCTCAGTCTAATGAGGGAGGGATATACACCGGAACCCCTAAAACAACCTTCTACACCCCCACTTCTCCTACTATGTGCATTCATTTTCCATTTTCCTACTGTCTCTGCCTCCACCCCCCACCCCCCATGTCTTCTCCTGGATAAGCTGTCATCAATATCCTCTCCTTATTTGTACCTATTTTCTGTTTTTTATATCTGTCAGCAGTGAGAGATGTGTTGATGTTAGAGGAGTGGAGACCGCTCAGGGCCACAGATGAACTGGACTCACCCAAAACTGAGACCAGGCTCATAACAGGCTCTGCAAGAGAAGTCAAAGCAAACAACTGCTATGTAGACCAGCTGCCATACAGCTATTAGGGAGAGCTGTGCCACAGCACTAACAAATACTTAAACAGTGTAAACAGGTTAATGTTAATGAAAAGGACTAGACTGACTTCTCTGCCTACCGTTTAGCATTTAGCCT
>NC_090782.1:4377500-4415000 GCF_040054535.1 Antennarius striatus | reverse complement strand
GTATCAGCCCCACTCTGTTATCGCCTACTGGCATCTCATTGGTCCGGCACACAGACGATAAGGCGCTCGTCAAGGCGGCGCTGTAAGAGGTCAGGGAGTTGAGGTGTAAGTGGGTGGAGGAGCTACAGTTGTTACGTGATGTTAATTCACTTTGTGTGATACGTACTTCCTTCTGCAACACAGAACAAGGTTTTAGAGGCTTCTGTAATCAATGTCTCTGTTGTTGATGTTTATTTCATTATCAATAGTTCTTTTTTTGTTATCAGTTTAGTAATCAGTTTAACAAGGCGCCAAATACTAAAATACTAAAAGCATCTGTTACAATTTCTTTTCTGCTCTGATTGACAAGCCATCTAAAACACATGCAAATAAATAATTAAGATTGTTGGTGATTAATCCTCTTCTAACTGACTTTCAGCACTACGGCGTGTTTGAGCTGCTCATAATGCATGTCTTGCATGGGGGGGCGTAGGCGAGAAAGGCTCGGCTGGTGACTGGGTGGGCTGGTTAGCTGATGAGCAGAGAGGCTGGCTGTCAGTGCAAACCAGTAATTGAGGGTGGGTGTGTTTGCCTCCCCCGTGGACCCCCTCACACCCTGTGACAGCTGCAGCGCGGCACACACTGTTCAAACAGAGCCACAGCCATCATCATCATCATCATCTGCTCCAACAGCCTGAACAACTCTCTATCAGCTGCTTTACACAGGTGAAACGTGCTGCACAGCATCTAGCGCTATGTAAATGAAAGAAATGGAGGTGCTTTCATTTACATTTTGTCCAGACCTGTATGTATAAATCTAGCATTTTAATGAATAGGTAATGAGTTGCTGTTTGATGCCTGGTGAATCTGACAGCAAATGTAATATGGATTACAATCTGTGAAGCTCCGATCTCCACATCGCGTAAGAACAGAGACACACGGAGAGCATTTGTTTCAAAAAAGGACGTTTTGTTATGGAATAAAAAAAACCTTCATTTTCTATTTCCATCCATGTTTGAGCGTGTTTGGTAATGTGAAGCTCCCCGCGGAGTCTGGGCCTGTGATCCGGCGGTGCTGCAGGTAGAAAGGGAACTCACGTCTGCGAGTGCCCCAAATCCACCACATCAACAAACCAGACTTAAACGTGTTTCACTTTGCCATTTCCTCATTTTTTGCACTGGCATTTCAGGGCTCTTCACAGTCACTCTTTTCTTCCTCCCCCCCATCTGATTTTCTCTCCCTCTTTTAACCATGTTGTCTTTACTGACAGGGATGGCAGGGCTGCTTGGATTTTATAAACCTGCCATTCTTCAGCTTTCAATCTCTCCCACTCGCTGTCCCACTCTAAAAGCGAGGGGATTTGCGGCTAACCCCTGTTGTGTTAGTTTCTGTTGACTTGAGGGGATCAGCACACACTCTGTCTGGCTGAGAGTAAATCTGTGTTTTCCCATGGCTATCCCCTAAAACGTACACGTAGACATACAAAACGAACACACACCAGCGGTAACATTTCATGTAAACGGGCGGTGAAAGCGTGGCCTCCTCCTTTACATGGCAGGTCGCTGAGAGCCCGAGGCCCCGTCACACAGATGTGGCCCCGCCTTCACCGAACACCAAGTGGTCGCAATGGATCTGCAGTTTTCATCAGGAGGTGAGCGAGTAATGGCAGGGTCAGGTTCGGGCAGAACCGAAGACACGCTCCACTGGACCACACAGACGAGCTGCTGTCGCTCTAATTGGCTGCAGAGCAGGAATGAAAGCCAGGAACACTGCAATCATATTAGCCTCTGCTTTAAGTACAATAGGCACTGTAGGACCACAACAGCAAAGCAGACAAGAATTAATGATGGCCATTATGGCAGCCAGCAACCAGAAACTGTTAATTTCAAACCATTTTTACAAGGCGGGTAATTAAGGAGCGAGTATTCTGGGCTGCATCTCCTGGCATGTGATATTTCTGCTTTTAGCGTAACACATCCGACAGTGAGTTTCATTTTTAGATCTCAGCCACCACCTCTAATTCTTCTTGACTACAGCTTTGGGCTATTTGACATAACATTTATGTCCAATGGGTTTAATGCCTGAAATTAGCTGACATCACACTTGGTCTCAGTCTGACCCGTCTAATGCTTCCTGACACCAGCGATTCCCTAGCCAGCATCTGGGTAAACATGGGCTCAACAGTCCTTCAGCGCTTCTCTACACATAGATACTGAGTCAAAGAATAATATTGTGGTTTGAGGGACTGAGACTTATTACATTCTTTCTTCCTTTGACCTGCAAACAAATGAGAAATAATAACCATGTGGAAATCTATACCTGCATATGTGACTGCATGTATAGTAATTATACAAAACAGTGAAACATGAGAGGACACACTGGTTGGAAGAACAGTGTGCATCAACGCTCGCGACTTCACTTCATCGTGGATATTTGGTAGGCAGTCATGTGATACCGTACTCGCATTCTGTTGGCTGACGGCAACTGGAAGTGAGCTCGGTCCGTGAGTTTTGGACTTCCGTGAGACACAAAAGTGCTTTAAACAGATAGAAGGTGGTTTAATATCAGCGCATGGTTCCTGGAACGCATTAACCACAAAGAACGAGGGCGCACTGTACATCTAAAGAGGAGGACAGGCAAAGAAATACAGGGGATGTGATTTTGTCATGCGTACGACAATCATCTACTCTGACAGTCGACTTGGTGAGAATGACATTGGTCGAAGAGCAAGGATGAATAAACTCCATCTGACATAGCGACGTACCCTGACCTTTCAGAGGGACAGGAAGGGGATGTAGAGACAGGGCTTACACTGCTCTGGGGGGGTGACACAGATGTGTGGAGAAAGATGGGCGCCCTTCTCTGATTATGTGTTTATGTGTGTGCTTCCATGCATGAGGACACACGTTCTATTTCTAAGCATTGCATGACAGTCTCAGAGTATCTCCAGGTTTTATCGGCTAAAAGCCATCAAAATACGACATGGATCCAGTAGGAGAGTGGTGGGGCAGGAGCAGAGGATTATTTAACCCCGCTCAGGGCTCCTGTGTTGTGTGGAAAAGGCCAGAACTGACACTCCTCATTTCTCCACTGCAAGTCGGTAATCAATACACAGACAAAAATAACTCCTCGTGGGAGTTAGGAGATGGAACAATGATCAAAAAACTAAAAATGACTGATGAGAAATCAGATTTAATGGGGAATTACTATCAGCTCAGGTTAAAATCTCTTCAATGTCAATTTCATTTCTCCGTCTCTCCCTGAATTGTGTTCACTCTCCTCCACAGTCTCCTCCACTGTCTCCTCCACAGTCTCCTCCACAGTCTCCTCCACAGTCTCCTCCACTGTCTCCTCCACAGTCTCCTCCACAGTCTCCTCCACAGTCTCCTCCACTGTCTCCTCCACTGTCTCCTCCACTGTCTCCTCCACTGTCTCCTCCACTGTCTCCTCCACTGGCTCCTCCACTGGCCCTCTGGCTGGCAGAGACACAACAGCTTCTGACAGAAGTTAAACGATTCCCAAATCTTTCCACAAAAAAACCCCAACAGTGAATCACAGTTTTGAACATGGATCCTCATATGTGCACCCAAACAAACAACAACACACACACAGTCACATATTCAGTATTGCATTTGTACAGTTCATTCCACTGTCATGAATGCATATGCGTACATTTACTGTATATTGTTTCCACGTCTATTTAACAGTTTGGTTTAGCTCCTGACAGCTATTTTTCTGATGGGTCTTTTGAAAGTAGCTAGTAAGTTTTTTTTTGTTTTGTTTTCGTCCTCATATCTTTTCTCAGTCATTTCAATATACAGGTAGTCCACGAGATATGAACATTCATTTTACGAACATTTGTAGATACGAACAACCATGTGCCACCATTGTTCACCACTTGTAGTTCCACTTTCTGCCACAACACACGCAGAGCAGCACTGAGCAGAACGGCTGCCTACACGCAACAATTTCTCCGATGACAGCTCTGCCTCTCACCAACAAAACCTCCTCTTCCTCTTCTTCTTTCCCTCTGAAGATAACTTACATTAGGGTGCTAGAGTATTTTATTTCATTTATATGTTGTTTCATGCCCTGTTATGGTTGGCAGTCTTAGAGAATAGTATTTCTTATTTGGATTAGTAATGGTATTTAAACTGGGGATTATAGATTCAGCCATCCAACCATTTTCTCCCGCTTCTTCTCCTTCTTGCGGGTCACAGGGGTTGCTGGAGCCTACAGGCAATTTTGACGTGACGAATCCATTTAAACTGCATGCTTTTGGAGGTGGGAGGAAAACCAGAAAACCCAGAGAGAACCCATGCAGACACGACAGGAACAATCATACTCTGCATAGAAACATCTTGAACGCAGACAGCAACAGCGATACCCACTGCACCACCCTGCTGTCCGCAATTATTCATTAAATAGCAATTCAGCTTAAGAACAGCCTCTCTGAACCAAATGTGTTCACATGTTGAGGACTAGCTGTGTATCTACTCTCTTCTCTAAATTAACTGAAGTGTAGGAATAACCTTAAACTTAACCTCAAATTAGCACAAGCTCAAACCTCTTCATTAGATCAAGCTGTGTGAACTATTTCACAATTACACACACTCACACAGCCATGCTCACACACACACACACACACACACACACACACACACACACACACACACACACACACACACACACACACACACACACACACACACACACACACACACACACACACACACACACACACAAACCCTCCACAGGAGGTGAGGAGGAAGTAGCATATTGTTCTTTTAAAGATTCCACTTTGTGTGTTGATGTAGCGGCCCTGCTGCCACGATCAAACGCTTCATCACTGTCTGAAGTTTTTGATGGCTTTGCTGGCACACATCACAGACTGGGAAAGCAGGAATTCATGACTAAAGCCAGACTCACAGTACTGGAAAACATAATCAAATCTCCACAAATTATATTCTGTTGAATCTCAAGCATGCACACACTATGAGATTGGTTAATAAGTAGACATCACGCACTCAGCGGTGTCATTAAGATTCTTGTACCCGAGGGAAAACACAAGAAGCCGCAGAGTCAGGTTTGATGCGGAAAAGAAAATTGAAACAAGTGTGGATCAGGAAAAGGAGGGAAATGAACAACACGGGCAGGTGATCCTTCAGAGAGAACTAGAGGTGAGAACATTCAATACTTGTCAAATGTGAATTCAAGCTAACTATATTCTAAAAGACTGAAGCAATTACTGTTGCTTGGTCTCTCTCATTGATCATTGATCAGGCTTTGCACCGCATCATATTTTTGTTCTTTGAAGACTCACCATGTCAGATTCGGCCATCACAGCACCAAAAAAAGAGTCTTGTAGCATCTCGTTTGGAAGCAGGGAGCTTAACCCTAATTCAATGCAAGTCATATGATGTTGATGAGCTGGGTGACTCCTTACTGGTCCAATGGTGCTTACTGAAACCAACGGCTTTCCTCAGTTCACAATACTTACAGAACCAGCCACCACTTAGCCACACATACGCACAAACAAGCACATACAGATTTTTGAGTTGGATGGAATTTCGGTTTTGTGCGACTGATCATAGCTGGATCAACAGACGGGCACATGATAAAGTTTGGTCAGCCATCGACAAGCCTTTGTAAGACTGAAGCTATGGTTTGTACATTTAAATTCTGCCTTTCTTTCTAACTTTGACTGACCAAGTATGTCGAAGTCAGCCCGTGGTATAATTAATCCAATTTTTCATACCCTGTCTTGGGAGCACAAGAAGAATGTTTCACTTGCTACAGTCTGCAGGACTAGCGTAGTTATTCACTGAGGACACTTTCCTCTAAGAAGTAATAATGATGTCATTTTAAATACAAAATAGTATGTTTTAAGATATGGCACTGTAGCAAATTACTCATTTGTTTGTTGGACGGTGAGTAACAAAGAGACAAACTAGAGAGCATTGGATAAGAGGTGCTTCTCATTAGTGTTTTGATGAAAAGCGGTCTTTAAAGTTATTGTGCAATGTTGTTGAATTTTAATGACCCCTCACTGTGCTCCAGATAGCAATCTGCCTGTGAACACATGCTGGAGGACTGGAGAGGTAAGAAGTGAAAAGAAAGGAAAAGGGGAAACGAGACAAAAGAGGAAGATCAATGGAATCAAGAGAGAACAGAAGAAAGAGGAAAGGAAAAAAAAGTCAGAACAGGGAAGAAAGAGATGAGAAGGCTTGATTCAAATTATTTATTTAGTTTTAGTTTTGGGGATGATGCGATTAAAAACAGAAATGATGACATAGCTGTAAAGATCTGAAATGACAAATGAGGTAGACTGGGATGTTGAAGATGGAAGAGGGGTAGAGAGTGTCAGACTAAAATGACTAATCGTTCTATCTTTCTATCTGCCTTCCATGTCTTCCCTCAGTAGCCGTTATCCGTCTGTGCTTTCCAGTGTGTCAGGCGGCAGACACACACTCACTGCCTGTAAGCCATCACTGACATGTGTCACATTCTGATGCCAAATCCCTGTTGTGATCTTACTGTCTGAATGACAGCTTGCTAGCTTTTCACACAGCCAGATTGAAGACAGCAACGATGTGGCAATATGGCAGTGGACTTCAGACTAGATGGCGACGTCTTTAACATCAGAAGGCTCCATGCAGCCACCAGTCTCTGTAGAGAGCAGCTTCTGGAGATACACTACGAGGCATCTGTGCTTTCAAGGGCTGGAGGACGGCGCTGAGCATGAACACCACGATAGAAGAGATCTGCCAATGGAATGTCAGTGCCCAAACCATTTCACCTCCAATAATTAACGGCTGTCAGCGGCGCCATCTCTAAATGAACTGGGGAGCTTTTTTTTCTGAGCATAGAGGCAGTGATGACATTTAAGGATGGATTAAACACTACGACTTACAAGCAGTTCTTTGATGACTTCCATATTAGCTGTCTTAGACACATCCTGAGCCTGTTTTATTTACTTAAAGGGACCAGCCATTGAAGTATTGCTGCCATGTGTTTTGTAGCAGGCAGTACGATGCTACAGAATGCTACAGAATACAAGCAAACCTTGGTTTTCAAACGCTTTAGACATCAAACAAATCGGAATTTGACCAAAAAAATTCCAATTTTTTTTGTCTTAGAAGTCAAACAAAATTTGGAAGTCGAACGCGAAACAAACGTCGAGAGAAAACGTTAATGTGTTTTTTATCTTAGTTTGCTGTATTCAATAATTTTTCACTTAATTTGCGTTCCATTGCCTAAAGTACGAGTTATGGTACCCTAAACTTCTGTCCAAAAGATGATGGTACCTTAGGCTAACCTGATTACGTCAATGTTTTTTTTCTTTTTATTCTCATGTTTGCTTCTTTCTTTTACATTTCTTTGATATGTTTCATTACTATACAATTTGATATATAAATGACATTATGAAATAAGTCAAAGTCAAAGTCAAAGGGAGGGAGTTGAGCTTCCTGAGCGCCTGGTGAAAGAAACTGTCCTTCAGCCTGCTGGTTCTGGCCCCAGACTCTGCAGTCTCCTACCTGATGGCATCAGGCTGAAAAGGCTGTGGGGGGGGGGGGGGGATCACCTGTAATGCTGATGGCTTTGCGGGTGAGGCGGGTGTTATAAATGTCTCTAAGGGAAGGGAAACACCAGTGATCTTTGCAGCTGCTCTCACAATGCGCTGCAAGGTCTTGCAGGTCCTTGGAGATGTGCACACCCAGGAACTTGATGCTGCTGACCCTTTCCACTGCAGCACCGTTGATGGTTAGTGGAGCAGGCTGGGTGCGTGCTCTCCTGAAGTCCACAACAATCTCCTTTGTCTTCTCCACATTCAGAAGGAGATTGTTGTCCTTGCACCACATACCCAGGAGGCCCACCTCCTTTCTGTAGGCTGTCTCATTGTTGTTGTTGTTGAGACCCACTATAGTCGTGTCGTCTGCAAACCTGCAAGAGGTTGGAGCTGGAAGTTGGTGTGCAGTCGTTGGTCAACAGAGTGAAGAGGAGGGGGCTCAGAACACATCCTTGGGGGGCTCCCGTGTTCAGCATGATGGTGCTGGAGGTGTTGTTACCAACTCGAACTGCCTGTGGTCTCCCTGTCAGGAAGTTGAGTCCAAGCTGGTCCAGTTTATAGATGAGCTGCTGGGGGACGATTGTGTTGAATGCTGCGCTGAAGTCGATGAAGACCATTCTGACGTACGAGTCTTTGGTCTCCAGGTGGGTGAGGGTTGAGTGTAGGGCAATGGAGATGGCGTCATCAGTTGAGCAGTACGACTGGTAAGAAAACTGAAAGGGGTCCAGGGTTGAAGGGAGGGCAGACGTGATGTGGTGCATGACTAGCCGCTCGAAGCACTTCATGAGGATGGGAGTGAGTGCAACAGGGCGGTGGTCTTTGAAGCCGGATGGGGGCGACTTCTTTGGGACTGGGATAATGGTGGTGGCTTTGAGGCAGGTAGGGACAACAGCCTGGCTCAGGGAGATGTTGAAGATGTCTGTGAAGACATCTGTGAGCTCATCAGCACAGTCTCTCAGGACACGACCAGGAATGTTGTCAGGACCTGGGGCTTTCCGTGCGTTGGTCCTTCTGAGGACTTGCCTCACGCTGTCCGGGGAAAGCGTCAACACCTGGTCGCCAGGAGGGGGTGGAGCCCTTCTGTGCCAGGATGCCGTTGTCTGCCTCAAAGCACGCGAAGAAGTCATTCAGCTGATTCAGCAGAGTGGTGGAGCTGTCGCAGGACTGCGAAAGGGGTTTGTAGTCCGTAATGGACTGAATCCCCTGCCACAGGTTCCTGGTGTCTCTGCTGTCGCTGAAGTGGGTGGCGATCCTCCTGGAGTACTGTCTCTTGGCCACTCGGATGCCTCGTGACAGGTTGGCTCTAGCTGTCCTTAGGCCTACCTCGTCCCCAGCTCTGAAGGCCACGTTCCGCGCCTTCAGGAGCCTGTGGACTTCACCTGTCAGCCAAGGCTTCTGGTTGGCTTGAACGGAGATCGTTCTGGTGACCATGACATCATCCATGCATGTCCTCATGTATGCAGTGACGGTCCCCGTGTACTCTTGGAGGTTTGTGGTGTTGTTGTGGGTGGCTCACCTTTGAATACACTCCAGTCTGTGGTTGAAAAGCTGTCCTGGAGTGCCTCTGATGACCCATCAGGCCACACTCGTATCTGCCTTGTCACAGGTTTAACGACTCTAACAAGCGGTCTGTATGCGGGCGTTAGCATAACAGGGGTGTGGTCTGACGCCCCAAGGTGGGGGAGGGTGCTGGCCTTATAGGCATCTTTATGTGTCATGTAGACATTGTCCAGGATGTTAGGTCCTCTGGTGGCAAAGTTGATATGTCTATGTAATTATGGAAACACACTCTTGGGGTTTGCATGGTTAAAGTCCCCCGCCAGAATGAGGAAGGCATCTGGGTGGGCTGTCTGCTGCTCACTGATGTGATGGTAGAGTTCATTCAGTGCCTCACTCCTGTTGTTAATGGAGGTGGGAGGGATATATACTGCCACCAGCAATATGGCAGAAAACTCCCTGGGCAGGTAGAATGGCCGGCATCTGATGATCATAAGCTCCACCAGAGGAGAGCAGTGTGTGCAAACCACAGCAGCGTCGCGGCACCAAGCATCCCTGATGTAAACACAGAGTCCCCCGCCGCGGGTCTACCCCCCCTTGACGAGCGCTCTGTCAGCCCGGTAGCACGTTAGCCGGTCCAGCAGAATGGCACAGTCCGGGACGCTGTCATTGAGCCATGTTTCCACAAATACGAAGACACAACACTCATCCACAGACTTAGTTGATGATCGGAGCAGGCGGATGTAGTCCAGTTTATTGTCCAGCCAGCGTACGTTGGCGACTGTGATGGTCGGGATAGCCGGCCAGTGAGAGCTAGCCGCTAGCCTAGCCCGGATGCCTCTGTGCTTGTCCCGCTCCTGCTTTCACATGTTCCGCTTGTGGTGCTTCCACTGCAGGCGGGGAGCAGGAGTGGGAGTCGGTGGTCAAGGGCCTCCGGAGCAGACCGCACTCGTGCAGCACTTCCGCGTCAGCTGGGTCAAGTCCAATAAAGGTGTTCTGCGCATGTCGAGCAGAAACTCACGGGAGTATGAGAGCCTTGGGGTAAGTAGACATGACAAAGATGGACATCACAAAGATGGACAAACACACGGAGAGACAAGACCCAAAAAACACGAAAAAAAAACGCTGTATCGGGAGAGAGAGGAGCCGCTGCGTGTGCACGCGCCGCCATCCTCAATCAAAGGTAATAAAAAGGTAGTTTTCTACAGTCTTGGAACGGATTAAGACCATTTACATTATTTGTAATGGGAAAAATATTTGGAATTTGAACAAATCGGTATCCAAACAGCCTTCCGGAACGAATTGTGGTCGGAAACCGAGGTTTGCCTGTATGCCAAAACGAGAGTTGCACACCAAGTTCCATCACGTTCAAAGGGAGAGCACTGACATAGAGCAAGATCTAAGAACGTTGCTTCTCACCATCTCAAGTCTTAGCAGCTCTACTAAATGAGGTTCATAGACTGAGACAAACACAGTCATGTGTCTACACCATTACACCCACCACATAGCGTTCCTGCTCGTAGTATAGATCGAGTGTTGAGGATATGATCGTCAGGCTGAGATTTTTAATGAAGAAGACATCAGCTGAGGATGTTGATGAACAATTTAAGAAGATCTACACAGTGTGCACAGCAACATGGAGCTTCTTCTTTTTGAGTGTCCTTGCTTTTGATTTTCAGCACAAAAAACCAAAAATAAGAGTACGATCACATGACTTCAGTCTTCGCTAACAATGGCACCTTGAATCAAATTAAATTTTGAAAAAAGACACTTGCTTTCATTACTGCTATTCTTCAGTTTTTGCACCACAAACACACCCACACATAACATACACACAAACAGAAAATATTCTTGCATAAATGACAAGCAGCAAAGACTGGCCCTCTCGGCTTCTGAATGGCAGTAATTTTATTTCGGAGCTGAGTGACTGACTAAATAAAGGTTTGAGTGGCAAGGATGAGTAGAGAGGAAAAAGGTTGTTAGCTCGTTACCACGAGCAGGTAGAGGAGGTCTGGATGCAGTGGCGTGATTGGACCATTGAGTTTCAGTCGTCTTGATTCCACCATTGTTTCTGATGTAGGCTGAGATATGCTGAGGGTTTTGACAGTTGCATACGGTGCACCACTCTGTGTGTGTGTTGTGAGTGTTTCAGAAGGCTCATTGCCACTTGACGCCCACTCCTCCAGCTAAACGGGTTTGTTTTTCAAATGTCAGATCACGGTGGGAGAGTGAGGCGGCTCTCTGACGAGGCTATTATTGTTTTCTGAGAAAAATGGAATGAAGGCAAAGAAAGGGGGCGAAGGGATGCAGCAAGCAGAGATGATGACTGCTTTCCATTATTACCCGGGCTCATTCTCCCGACAGAGGAAATAGTGAGGCTCTCTCTATCTGCAGATCGATCCTCTCTTTCTGGGAAAACGGCCAGCACAATACACCATCTCTCCATCCATCCATCCATCCATCTATTGCATTCTCTCTATGTTCGTCTTCTCTTTTTCATCTCCGCTGTCTGTCATTTGTTGGCTATTGTATTTTTTATTTTTTTCTTCGGATAACTGCTTTTCCTTGCAGATAATTCTTGAAGTGAAGTCCTTTGCCAGCGAACAAATTGTCATAAAAAGTGACTACATTACACTCCTGGTAAAATGGAATCCAGAGCGCAGTGCATGACATGTGATAAAATAGAAATACGAGTGGGAGTTTTGCAAGTTGAAGGGTGAGGGTGTGTGTCATCCTGATGGTGGTGCTCGCCCAGAGGCAGCATCTGATTATACACACTTTAAGGTCACAGCAATAAATGCTAAAGAAGCGCAGATAAAATATGATTTCAGCTAAATAAATTTTGCACTCATCTCGCTACACATCCCTGTAGGAACACTGGCATGTAATTGAAATTGCTCTACATTTATCAACGTATCACCAACATATCCCTGCATTTAATGTGCTTCTGCTGTAAATACAAAAAATAAAAAAAACACGAAATGGGAATTGGAAACCAGCCATCTGTGCTTGCAGAAAAAAATACAACACGATAAGAGGACTCACAGCCAGACATGAAAATTCACAAGGTATTAAAGAAGTGCAAAAAAAAGCATCTGCAGCAAGTTTCTTTGAAAACCTTGTTTTATTTCTTTGAATACATTTTCTTGTAATAAATAGGCTCATTAATTAACTGTTGAGACAAGATTGATGTTGAATACATAAGTCATAAAAAGGATTCATTGTTTGCATCATATAAGGAACTTGACTTACAGCTGTTTTTTTATACGTGCTCGTAAAAAATGACAACATCTGTGTAAAATAATTGAATGATGAGAATTCTTTTTTTAATGTATAGAAGGTTGTCTATAGATAGCTGCAATAACAGCTCATTACAGGGGAAAGAAAAAGAGATGTAGAGATTAGTCAACTCTTTGAATTAATCTACACATTTTTAACAGATGACCTCTAAAGACGTCTTCAGGCAAACATTTGCTGATAAGATCAAATCCGTGTCTTGATTGTTGAATCTTATGTTATCTTTGCTTTGTTGACTGTTGGTTTTACAAAATCCACATAGGCTAAACATATAGATGACTGCAGTCCTGTTAATGCACCTGCAGGTGAACAATGTGACATGATACATTGATCGAGTAATGTTTGAATCTCATGGTCAGGAAGTCTGTCTGCTGAGGAGACCAGCTAAAGAATTCATGAGATAAAGCTCAGAGCAGAAGAGTCATCCCTCAGTGTCAGACATTCATCATGCACACACACACACACACACACACACACACACACACACACACACACACACACACACACACACACACACACACACACACACACACACACACACACACACACACGCACACACACACACGCACACACATGATATGTGAGCTACTTCGGCTTACTTCTAACTTCATAATGCAGACTGACAAAGCCACAGTCACGCAAGGAGTAAAGCGAGGGAATCTGAGACCTAGGAGGATCCTCAGTACAATATGATAGTCGTCACATACAAAATCACTCTGCAAATCACTGTGCGCGTGTGTTTGTGTGTGTCTGCAACCATCCCATGAGGTCAACGCAGCAGAAACAGCATTGTCACTGACTGAGCTCCCTGTGATACAGAGGTGTTGACAGGTAGTACTCCTGTGGGACGTGTGCGACCACAACAAACTTGGTTGCCGTGTGCCTGCACTCACATATAGTATCACACACACACACACACACACACACACACACGTAATGACGTGACAGAGAATCTCAGCGACAATGTGGTATCCTGGGCACATCAATAATGCAGCGCCTCTGACAACTAGTGGAATCAAACTCCCCACACCGTGTCACTCCTCCATCCTTCTTTCTTCCCCTTTCTCATTTTCTTTCCATCTCTTGCTCTCCACCCCCCCCCCCATCCATCTCTGCTCTCTTTGTTACACTCTGCTCTGCTGCAGCATGTAGAAAGGGCATGAATTAGAAAGCAGGCGACAGGAAGAGCTGAGCTGCTCAGACGACACTGCTGGAGAGGAGAGAGACTGACAGGAAAACACATTTGGCCTCATGGGATCAAACCGCATGTAAACAACTGGAATAGATATAAATGTTTCACTGTCAAAACTCTGTATGTGTGTGTCTGTGTGTCTGTGTGTGTGTCTGTGTGTGTCTGTGTGTGTGTCTGTGTGTGTCTGTGTCAACAGGAAATTCAGACTTGTCATTGTCTGCTAGTGGAGCGGGTCGTCCAGTGATCACAGGGTTGGTGGTTTGATTCCCGCGTCCGTCCAGCCACCGCGGAGTGTGAGCTGACGTTGGGATGTGTCCGCTCACCACCCTCACCACCACAGCACTGCTGAAGTGCCCTTGAGCAAGGCACCATTCCCCCTACAAACTACTCATTTGGGGGCGCACCTGGTCGGAGCTGCCCGCCGCTCTACCTCCCACTGTGTTTAACTTGCATTCTTTCTTTTTCTTCTTCATCTTCTTCATCTTCATCTTCATCTTCATCTTCATCTTATTCTTATTCTTGTAGGCCTCCAGTTAAGACCGCCAGCTAGTCCTTAATACCAAGCAAACACAGTGAACAACCAGCCCTCTTGATGACATAGTAGCCCTCTGTAGCCACGACAGACGAGAGCTGCTGGAATCACTGGAGTGTGTGTGCGCGCGCGTGTGTGTGTGTGTGTGTGTGTGTGTGTGTGTGTGTGTACAGCACAGACACACACAGAGCTGAGCCAGAGGCCTGATGAGTGTGAATATCACCACGGTGGCTGTCAGCAACTGCTATGCCATCGTATTGCCCCATAAATCTGTATTATCTGATGTGTGTGTGTGTGTGTGTGTGTGTGTGTGTGTGTGTGTGTGTGTGTGTGTGTGTGTGTGTGTGTGTGTGTATTTATGGATACAAACGTCAATCCACATACATGTACCATATCCTTGCCTCTCGTTCTTTGCCGTGCCTGATTTGTAAGCAGCCCACTGTCTATTTGCAAAAGCATTTTTTTTTGTTTCTGTGCAAACATGTCAACTCACATGGAACGGCCATAAGTCATACGGATTTTCTGCCTTCCAAAGTCCCTATGGAAATTCAATAAATTCCTTACAGGGAAATACAGTTGCTGCTCACATTGTCAGAACAATGAAAAGCCCTCCTTTGGTCATGTGACCTTGTCACACAGGCTGGTGTGGTGGATAAAACGGGTGACATCCACACAAAATGTTTCGTTCTAATGGGTTACATCTTTGATACTTGATCATAGAAAGGGAAATAATCTGTCAAATTGATGTAAATATTAATTTACACACAAGCTGCTCATCTTTTATCAGCCCTCCTGAGTCTCACACTGACTGTATGGTACATGGACAAGGTTTCATTGTCTGTGAAGGCCCACCATCTCATTTGATCACTAGGTCCACACGTCTGCTTGTGAAATCACAGTAGCTTTGCAGGTGATACACTCACACACTTCTGTGGTATAATAATGAAATATCTACAAGCATTAGAAGCGTTCACACAAATCAGGCGTTGGAAAAGATCTTAGTGTATTAGAGGCGTTTTCACTGTTTCCACACCTCGGTAGTAATGTTATCTATGTATAAAGTCAAATGTTATCATAACTGATAAACTACAAAAAATATTACCCAAGTTATCGAATAATAATTTTTTATTTTATTTTTATACAGAATTCAATAATTCCCTTATGCAGAAATACCACTGAGACAAATCCTGTGCATTCATTTACTCCGTGGTTGTTTTTCTGCATTTCAAATTCAGATTGAAAAGGTTTCTTACAGCAGATCATGGGGACCAATTAAGTTCAGTTTGGTAATAAAATAGTAAAGTGAGATTGTGGTTATGAAGGGCGACTCCCATGCAGGTGACCTGGCTTAAATAGCTCTCTGTTACTTTAAGGGTTTCATTCAAACTTTTAGAGATGTGTTGATTTGAGAAAATCTTGAGAATTTTCAATACGTGTTTTACACATGTGCATCAGATGATGTTGCTATGTTTGTTTTCATCCGTCTCCTCTTCCACACCTCCGCCCTGATGCCTGAGACACAGTTAGCCATGAGACCGCTCATAAACACTAATAATGTATGGCTGAAGCAAGACAGCTTTTCCTCTGAATAGTTCACTCTAACTGCAACACTTGCAATCTAAATGGATTTGATAAACACACACACACACACACACACATCACAACACAGACATCAACTCATCCATAATGCTGACAGCCAGTATTGCTCAGCAGAGAGATATTACTTAGCTGTACTGCGTCGGTTGCACTTGCAGCAGAGAAAAGCATAATATTCACAAATATCATTTTAGTGTAAGACTGTTGCTGACTGATTCCCACACACCCCGTCTCCGTGGACATGGTTTCCCCATCAACCCCCAGTCTTGTGACCGACTGCTTCCGTTCACCTGACAGAGCTTATACTCACTGTCTTGGAGTAGTCGGGTCACTTTGTAACACAATCATTTATTAAAGGTTTAACTGTGAGAAATGACATTTTATTGGCACTATTAAAAATAAGTGCTTTGATGGTCTGGAGTACCCAGAGGTCAGTGGATGTGAGGTCAACATCTTCCCATGAGAATGGAAACCAGAAAAGAGGATTGGTGCGTAGAACGAGGGAACAGGCACCGAATCTCCCTCCTTATGTTACTCTCTTTCACCCCCCCCCCCAGCACTGGCAGGACACACCAACGGAGGATGAGGCTGTTTGCCATGTCCCCTGGAAGTGCCAACATTTTTTTATGTTGCACTGGAAACCCATCTTTCTCTGTATTTTTAAACGCTGTGTTTTCTCTTTGTATCCTGTCTTCTCGATGTTAACCTTCCATTAGCGAGTGTAATATCAGGGCTTCGTGCGTGTGTGTGTGTGTGTGTTCATGTATGCTTCCTGCCGCTGCACTTTCCAGGCACTATGACAATGTTCTCCAAGAGAGCCATTAGTGCCTCTTCACGCTACTAAGAGCCATGCAACACGCTGAAGGATGAGAGAAGGAAAGGAATGAAGAGGATTATGGGAGAGGGAAGTCACAGGAGAGGATTGGGGTGTGTGTATCTGGGGGAGCAGAGCTGGGCAGTATGGCTAGTCATGGGAGAAAAGGGGTGGAGAGGGGATTAAAGAGGACTGAAGATGGGCAAAAGAGGAAACGATGAAAAGGGAACCATGAGGCCATGTGAGCTGGGTTGGTGTTTTGGATGTGAGGGGGCTGGGAAATGTGGGACCTTCCAATATGCCTGTTTAACAAACATCATTTGCATAGAACTGATGCACATGGAGTTATGTGTCACAGTTATTTGCATATATTTGCATAAAATTAATTCCTTTCCCAACTGCGACAGCGATTGTTTCTGATGCAGAAAATAAGTCAACAAAAAATAAGGAAGGCATCCAAACAAAGCAAACATATTGACACAGACATGCTGAAAGAGACCACGGGACCAGTTTGGGTCTGTGTGTGTGTGTGTGTGTGTGTGTGTGTGTGTGTGTGTGTGTGTGTGTGTGTGTGTGTGTGTATGTGTGTGTGTGTGTGTGTGTATACATGCATGTCGGGCTATCTGCAATCATTGCAGGTCATCTTCCATCTCTTTTTAATATTTCTATTATATTTTCTGTTTAAACATAAACTCTCATTAACACACACGTATCAATACAGTGCAGAAAAATGGAACACATTTTTACCACATATTGAAAAATTATCAATAGTTGGCACCTCTCCACTACAGCAGCTCACAATCGTGTCTAAAATACTGAAAGAATATTATTCTGAATAAATAGGTAATATTGTGTATTACATAGTAATTATTCTGTGTTTGTGAGTGTGTATGTGTGCGCGTGTGAGCGTTACTACTTTTGTCAATAACTTCATGCCACATTAAATCAAACCTCTTTTCCCTTTTCTTTCTCGATCAATGCCCCCCAGTGTCACCAGGCTTCACAGAAAATATGCAATAAACACGAGGATAAATAGAATTGAAAAAAAAAAAGATAACTACCAAACCAAAAGACTTTGTAAAGTGACATTTTTGTCAGCCATTGTATCAACAACAAGGCATTATGATGAATTTTTCTATTAACTTATGTGTAATATTCAAATTTTCTTTCATCACCTTGTGACTTGCAGCTTTCATTGAACCAGCAGTAACATGGGAGTCCTAACAGTAGAAGTGTTGATTTATATCAGATATGTCGGGCTTAGCAGTGAGATAAAGTAGGCCTATTGGATAAATAATGAGCATTTGAATTCAAATAAAATATGTTATTAGAGCTAAGGATGATTTTAGATTCAGTAATATATCTTATTATGATGTCATTATTGTTATGAGAAGAGTTAATGAATGTTAAATTTTAATTGTAACTTCCATTATAATTTTATTCATTGGGGGACCTCTATTTCATCATTGCCCAAAATGGATGAATGAAATATTGATTTTCTGATCCACTAGCAATTTATTTAATCATTGTCTTCAAGATGAAACAATCAGTCATGGTCTTGTCTTCAGTCGTTCATTACAATCTGGGACACGGGTCATTCTGAAGCCAGCTGATATTGGACAGTTCATGTAACGACGTGTAAACACCGATGGGAAGGTGGAATCCGCCCCATTGTGGGAAATAGTACGCTTTAAGTAAATCACATGTGTGTATTTAACAGGATTGTTGTATTTTAACGGCTTGCATTGCTCTACTCAACGGATTGATGTTCCTCTACAAGCACTCTGAAACGCAAGGAGTCGTCCACACAGACAGCAGCGAATAAAGTTACAGAGGCCATTGTCATCCTTCTCCATATATCCACTGCTGCAGCAGTAACCTGGTTACGGTGCACCTAACCACAGTCATGTCATATCCCCTGTGTCACATTGCCTACTTCAGAAACACTCCCTGCCTCTTCAAGAGACACTTCCAATCTTTCTTTTTCTGAGAGATGCTGAAGTTATCAGATTATGACCCTTTATGATGAAAGAGTGAAGAAACCACCATAAAACCCAACAGCATCCAAAGCCTAACACGACACGGGGATATCTCGGTTTGACTTTAGTTATAAAAGTTGCATTTAAACAAGTGAATAAATATGAACAGCTAACATACTCTTAGTGGATTAACTACATGTGTCTTTCAAGAGGTTCACAAGACAAGTACTGCAATAGAAAGTGGTGCAGCTACAGACAAAATAAAATAACTCCATTGCTTTATAGTTCAAATTAAATAGGTGGCACACGATTGGTCAATCAGGTTCAGTGTCAAAAAATGTGCGCACGCGTGTGTGTGTGTGTGTGTGTGTGTGTGCAACTAAATCACATGAATGCATCAAGCAATCGCAAGTGTAATCAAGGCCACAATCTGTACGTTGAACTTAAATTGTTGGAAACATTTTTGTGGCAATTTTCACATTTTTGTTTGTGAACCAAATTCAGAAACTCCTTGGAGAACACATTCGGTGATAACCTCTGCTTTGTCATAACTGTTCTCTCCCCCCTCCTCTCCCACAAACTCCCTGTCTTCATTTCTAAGTGTCTCTTCGTTTCTGCATCGCTGTAGTTGAGAAAAGACGCAACAGTGTGTCGCCTCTGCGAGACAACCCTGTCAAGTTTGTATCCACTGTGAGTCCCTTTTTACTTTTCTGAAGCGTTTAGCTGCTCTTTTTCTCCCCCTGCACACTCTCTTGGGGTGTGAGAGGGTGTGTGTGTGTGTTTCCGCGCCCTAAGCACTCTCTACCTAGAGATTAGCCTTCATTTTGCAGTGAGCCACTAGAGCTGCTGACACAGCTACTCCATGAAGGGAAACTTTGCATATTGGCTGTGTGTGTGTGTGTGTGTGTGTTGTGTGTGTGTGTGTGTGTGTGTGTGTGTGTGTGTGTGTGTGTGTGTGTGTGTGTGTGTGTGTGTGTGTGTGTGTGTGTGTGTGTGTGTGTGTGTGTGTTTCCATCCATTTTCTCCACAGTATAGGATGAGCTACAGTACAATGTGAATCGGCTCCACTTTGATGCTGCCGCAGCTTTTCATTTCGTTCATTATTCTTCAGGCTCACAGGAGATTTGGATTCACGTTGCATCTCACTTTGAGGCTTTAAGCTGTTAAGGTTGTTCACAAGTCCTTCAAAGCTCACCCCTGTGTGTGCAGCAGTGGACACAGGTGAGTGTGTGCATGCACCGCGACACGGGACTGGTTTTATCCCCAGTGCTGTGAGACTGCACGGTCATAAATATACAGGAGCATCTGTCTGACATTCACACACTCCTACACACTCCTACACACACACACACACACACACACACACACACACACACACACACACACACACACACACACACACACACACACACACACACACACACACACACACACACACACACACACACACACACAAACCCAGCAACCTGAAGGGTGCTGGCTTTTTTTTTTTTCTCCCTTGACAGTACTGACACCACCCAGTGGGAGATTGCATCGTTATGGCAACTGGGACGGTTGGTTTTGCATATTCATGAATACTAATGAATGTGCAGGAATGGAAATTGAATGTTAAAACTTCTATTCTGGGGCCATATGGTGGACAAAGCTCAGGGAGGGACTCGAGATCACTTTGAATTTGTTTATGCATGTGGTTTTTGAAGGGATGAAGGCAGGGTGGGGTAGGGGGGGCTTATGCTGAGGATTTGTGCTGGAGCCAGCCACTGATACTTAGAGCCTGACAGCGGGGTCAAAGCTTGGAGCTTCTGGGAAGCTTTTCTTGGTGTCTCTGCTTGTTGCTGCTGTCAGAAACCCTGAAAACAGGAGTTGAGAAAGGTCTGTAGTTTTAGCACTGCTACTGAGAACCTCAGCCTCCGCCGGACACTCACTCCATTGAACCGCATCACCCCAGTCGAGTACAGGGAACAGAGTAGCTGCTGGAGGACACCACTTTGTCTTATGGGTGGTTGTGTTTCGCTCTTGATCTGACTTCATCCCATTGATATTACAACGTGTTGTATTTTATGACATTTCTGTTGTGTTATTGAAGGGAGCAGCTGCTGAATTATGAAAACCTGGAGGGTGATTCACAATCACACCAAGCAGATGATGCCATCGGGCATCTCTGCGTCTGTGCCCGATGGAATAAGTGCAAAGGTCAAAGGTTAAAGATCTTATTCAGTATCAACATCACAAGTTGTTGTTTTTTAAAACTGTTTAATACATTTGTAATATGTTTTACAAATGAGGAAATCAATCCAGGTTCATGTCAGCTTCAATGTTGAGTCGATGTCAGAGACTCTTATTTCTAGTCTCTCTGATCTCGCCTCACTGAACAATACATCCGTCTTCATCCCTGTTGTCACACTCACCTCACACTCACCTCACACTCACCTCACACTCACCTCACACTCACCCGCCTCCTCATCTTTTGTCCCAACGATCTCTGGGGAACATGCCCACCTGTCAGGATGAGTACATCAGTGACCCGGAGCAGACCGCCACTTTAAAAACGCCACTTAATTCAGAGCACACACACACACGCACACACACACACACACACACACACACACACACACACACACACACACACACACACACACACACACACACACGCACACACAACACAGAATAATTGCAGACACAGAGCGGCAGTGGAGATAGAGGATTCCCCAGAGACACCTCCCAAAGAGGAAAATATTTACAAGGGTTCCATCTCATCAAACTCCCTCTCTCAGAGCTGTACGCCGTTTCAGAGGGAGAAATACAGGTTAAGTTGTGTGAAATTAGCGTGACAGCACATGCAAATTCTCCACAGCCCTCCCACAATGGAACCTGCCAATCTGAAGGATGGCCTCCCTGTTCCTGTGTAGGTGTGCTGACGTGACCACTCAGAAGGAACTGTACTGTTGGCGCTATCGAGGTGCTAAAGTGGCTCCGCTTGAAGCAGTCCCAATCTCATCCAGCCAATCACAGCCCCCGGGTCCTTCTGCTTGTTCATATTGGAATTCTCCTTTCTGCAGTGTGAATGTACACGATGTCATTTACACGTTTATGCAAACGCAAAATCTCTTTCCTGAACAACATAACACGTCTTGAACAGCAGATTCTCTTCTCACAAGCAAATGAAATGCTTTTGTGTGTGTGTGTGTGTGTGTGTGTGTGTGTGTGTGTGCGTGCGTGCGTGCGTGCGTGCGTGTGTGTGCCTCATTCATAATAAAAGTATCTGCAGGATTATTGGAAATCTTAAAGTGCTTCCTGAGAGTCTCTCTCTGAAACTGTTTGTGTGTTACCCCCTCCAGTTCTAATCTCTACTCAGCATAATTGTCTAATCTGATGTATTTATAGACACACACAGGGCTTTCTGCCTTCCATCATTCCCTACATACGGTAATCTCCTTGTTTTCCACAACATCTCCAGCTCATCTGAATCCTCTTGTAGATTTACACAATTTGTACATTTTCCTTCTTATTCTCTATGCCTGTTTTTATCAAACATGTGAAATGCATTCTTTAGGATTTATTAAGGAGTTGGTCAGCTACAGTTGTATGTGTGACATCATCCATGTATTCACTACAAATAAAAAAGGAGCATCCAGGAGTGTTTCTACAGACAGGACGTACTGTATACTATTGAGCAAAGGAAGTGTGCTTGAGACATCGCACCTAAAACTGCTAAATGTCCCACAGGGTACATTGCTAGTACACAGGACACACTGCTTAAATATGCACAAACACACTCGTTCTTCCAAGAAGAATTAAACACAAAGCTCCTATTTACACCAGCTCATCTAGAATTTTTATAAGGAATATTGCAAATTTGATGAATATCGAATACTGGTTCATCTTATATGCTTGCCAAGGCCAAATACCATCTCTTTCATGTGATGTGTGTGTGTGTGTGTGTGTGTGTGTGTGTGTGTGTGTGTGTGTGTGTGTGTGTGCACGAATCCCAAGCCTCCATTATTTGCTTCCTTGTATTTATTGTCACAAGCTCAATTTGCATGTTGATATCAACTCATTATAATCTTTAACTGAGTTGATGAATGCAGATTATGCAGCTTGTTACTCAACTTGCAGCAGAGCTTGCACATGTACATACACATGCACATGGGTGCATACATGCATACAAACACACAGGGAAATTGAATGAATATGTATGTCCTGCAGAGAAGCTAAGAAGAAAGTGTGATGCAGTTTTGTTATTTCCAGAATATAGTGTCTCACAGAAGTTAGAAAGAAAAGCACTGCATTAGAAGGCGAGAGGGTCATCTGTTTTCTCTAATATTATTCACTAGATGCTACATCTATCTTTTCTGTTCTCTACTTCCTCGTGTGATCCCAGTGGATTCTTCTTTCCTTTCTGTTTCTCTCTGCCCAGGCATCTCAGCTATGATATTTTTCTAGATGTGAACCAAGAAATATAAACCTGAAATGCCACCATTATTTAAAACAAAGTGTCTGCAAATTCATTCCATTTTAATGGGTTTTAATAATTACATTAGATCCATGGTTTCTGCTTCCTCCTCTTCCCTTCACTCAATGCTCATCAGTTAGTCTCTGTGTAGGTGAAATGATGAAAAGATGAAGTCGGCTGGGCAGAGAGATGGAAGGCAAACAGTGAAAATAGTGATAGTCTGGATTTAGATGTTTTATTGGTCGCTGTGCTCTGTTACCAAGCAACACAGAGAAAAGGCCTTAGTCACTGGGTTCCTGTGGTGAACCAGCTGATCTCACCAAGGTTGAGGTGAAAGGTCAGCGTAGCCCCCCTTCTAAGAAAATATTGATTCAAACCAAATAAAGTAGCAGGAGAAAAACTTAAAATGTTGGCGCTGTGAGAAGTCTGGGTGGCAGGAAGTATGTGTCTGTGCATAAATGCATATACTGTATATTCTGTGTACAGCGTGTGCCTGTTCTTCTGTGTGTCCTTGGTGGCTATTTTGGTGTGTATGCATGTGAGACATTCATATTTGTGAGTCTGTACAGTTGAAGTGACCGGGTTAACCCTTTAGCATGTGAATCTGAATTATTCATTTTCTGAAGCCCCATGAGACTGTCTATCCTCAGAGTTACAAATGACTACCTTCATCCCTGTATGCGGACGCAGATTTCACACTTCAGTATCTGGATGGTGGAGAGAGTGGATTCATGTTTATTTTATGTTGTTACAAGTGCAGAATCTTCCCAAGTGTCACATATTATGCACTGGAATATAAATTATGGCTTCACTGTTGGACGATCAACAGACAGAATAAGAAACATTGTTTTAGGTGAAAAATATTTTGAAATGCAAAAGTTTAATGTGTATTGATGCTCTTAATTTTAAAAAACATCACATTTAGGAAGTCTAGTGGAATGAATTCCAGCACTCAACACAAATCTTTTTCAGAATACATTAAGTCCGAGTTTAGAATCTTTATTGAAGGAGTGAGACAGTGCGCATCCTGCACAAGTGTGTTGGTGCAGAAGTGAAACAAGGCAGAGTTTATGACTGTATTAGAGGCTCTATGAGGTTGTATGTCACTGCAGAGCTTTGGGTTAATTAACTTGAGCTGTTTATTATAGTTTCCTGCCTTTGTTATTTTGTATTTGCGATGGTTGAAATACTACATCTTTATCTGAAGTACTGTCTCTTTTCATGCTCTTCCCTTTCCCTGGAGGGCTGTAAGGGAAAGTGGAGTACTAGACTGCTGTGTGTGTGTGTGTATGTGTGTGTGTGTGTGTGTGTGTGTGTGTGTGTGTGTGTGTGTGTGTGTGTGTGTGTGTGTGTGTGTGTGTGTGTGTGTGTGTGTTATGGAGAGAATAAAGACACAAAACAAAAGTAGAGCATGAAGAAAAACGTAAAACAGACTAAACTAATGATGGAAAAGCAAGCAATAACACATGCTAGTGCCCAGTCAGTAAAACGGAACGTTTTCAAAGAGAATGAGTTAGTTCATGTTCTCTTAATTTGGCCAAGGAATAATGGTAGGATATTGCAGACCTATTTGTTCTTAGAAATACAAATGTGTGAACCAGAGGGATGACTGGAGAGCACAGTGTTTGAATAAATGTTACATCCTACCTCTGACTAAAAGCATTTTTATGATGACACAGCAGATGACAAAAGAGCGAAAAACGAATACCGAGAAAAAGTATTTTTAAATTAGACCTTTAAACGTGCTCATTTAACGAGCAGTACACTGGAAGTGAGGATAAAAGTCAGAGGATGATGGGTAAAGGTTGGCAGTAAATGTGTAGGATAATAGGCTGCAGCATGTCAGTTCATAAATTCTGCTGCTTATAACAACAGTACTTCTACTGTATGGCATTTCTCAAGGACATACAGTACACCCCCGCACATTCGCCCATTAACGCTCGTGACTTCAACTCATCTCGGATTTTTGGTAGGCAGTCAAGTGATACCGTACTCGCATTCTATTGGCATCCGAAAGAGCGCTACGTTCTGTGAGTCTCGGACTTCCGTGAGACACAAACGTGCTTTAAAAAGTCGATAAGAGAGTGGGAAAAGGTCATTGAGATAGAAGGTGGTTTAATATCAGTATGGGAAGGGTACATAAACGTTTAAATTACCGTAAATAATAAGATAAATAGTTTGTCGCTATATCGTGGATTTCGTTATTCGCGCGTTGTCCCTGGAACGCATTAACCGTGTTGAATGAGGGCGCACTGTATAAATAATTAGTGTGTAATAAATACGATCCGTGCTGAACGTTTTCCACTTTGCCCCTGAATGTTTTTGTTTTAACTCAAATACTCCTTTGGAAAATAGTTAACTGATTTAAATACTAGCACTGAGGTCTGCATGTGACAACAACTGTTGTTGAGACCAAAGTCTTACACTGACACTTATGGCATTTACACAATTGTAGTTCAGCTCATTTGGTCCACATGACAACAGTGTTAAAGGACCTCACTAATTAGAAAAATAGACACAGGCTTCGTTTTAACCCAATAAAAACAGATTAGGTCTGAAAAGACCCTTACACAATCCTCTGCTGGTCCTGCCATCAGCTCCAGTCATCAGTAGGTCCAGACAGACAGTGGGTGGGTGGTGATTCAGCTCCTTGTTCATTGGCTCCCGTTGGGTGTCTGTTTGTGTGTGGGTTGGCCGGCGGTTTCCTGCGGCTCTAAAGATCGATGGGGGAAACCGTCAGCCAGACTTGAAGATGACTCAGAGAACTCCTTGGGTTCCAGCTTGAAGACACGCTGTGAATCTGAAGAAATGCTCCTTGCTGATTCACATATTAGCCTGAATTTTAGTTTCAAATCCAAAGAAGGTTTTACCCAAATAGACAATTCATTACAGTCCAGCCAGTTCACGTAGCTAAATAGGAATAGACTGACAGCTATCATGTGCCGACACACCAATGACAGGTTTGCAGATCAACAACAGGAATAAAAACAATCAAAAATATGAATCCACGCTGATGTAGATGAGGGACTTCTATTTCAGTGACCAGACCACTTTCATGTAACTTTCTGTAACACAAACAGCTACAGCTGTGCTCCTGTCAAGCAGCGCCAGGGATGGCACCCACAGTAGAGCATCAGAGAAACCAAAGTGATGGAGGAGACTGTTACACACTGACTTACTGTTTCGTTCCTTCAGCTCACATGTGTTTTGTTTGGAGTCTTCTCTCCCAACATCCTAAATTATTTGTGTTCATGTGTTAAGATGATGCTAAGCGAAGATGATTGGGCCAGAGGCTGATCACATGTCCACAGACTGCAGCCTCTCATCATTATGTCATGAGTGAGACAAAGATAACAGGAGCAAAAACAAGGACTGAAGCTTTCAGTCGGACTTTTAGATTTCAAAATTAACCATTATTATTATTATTATTATTATTATTATTACATTTTTTATGCCATCGGAACCTTTTTCTTTAATGGAGTGCATGTACATATTAGTTTTAGCATCAAATCACAAGAATGTGACAAGATAACACTCAGCAGTTCCTTCTATCATCATGTGTGATATTAAATCCTCCTGAACCTCAAACATGTTCAGAGGGGAGAAATTACTTTCATCTAAATGCAACACCTGTCAGAGAGCTAGGTAAATATCGTAGACGAGTGTGTGAGCGCTGTGTCACACTTGTATGTATCTTGTGTGTCGTGAGGGAGCGGATGAGGTTGTGTAAAGAGAGCCAATACTGTGGGATTATTCAGATGGAGCAAGGATTTTCATCTGCTTCGTGTAATGAACAGCTTGTAATCAAATCCACATCAACGCTGTCTACAGTGTGTGTGTATGTGTGTGTGTGTGTGTGTGTGTGTGTGTGTGTGTGTGTGTGTGTGTGTGTGTGTGTGCCAGAGGATGATTCTCATTTCAACATAAATACCTTTTCTCATGTTCAAAGTGTGCAGTCGCTCATCAAACTGGGACTATTTCTGCGGCAGAATTGAGATGTCTCACGTAGGAAAGTTTCTAAAGTGCTGACTTGCTTCTACCGATAAATTTAGATGAGTCACTGCATGGTTGTGTATATCTGTGAGCATTTTTTTTGTGTTTTTTTTTGCGGTTGTACAGTGAATGAATGGACATGACTCCAGCTTGGACATGGATGTCAGCCTTGTAATCCAATCACAGGCCCAGTAAATCAAATTACAGAGTGCAGTTAAGAGATGGGTGTGTCTCTGGAATCCAAGCAGAGATAACTGGCTCTACGCCGAGAACAGCCGCCTGAGAAAGGCAGCCATGTTGATCCATGTTGGGTGATGTTGTAGGTTGCTGTAAGTGTAATAAATCTTCCATATTTGCATAGCAAACACGTCAAAACACAAAGAAATAGATGCCTCAGGGAGATGGAAATTAAGAACAAGCGGTGACATTACTTGTCAGAGCAGAACAGGAATACTTTAAAACGTCCTCAAATGTCCTCAATTCAATCAGTGACAAGCTCATTTATTTGCCTCCCTCTTCCTTCCATCTGAGTACGTTCTTTATGCTGACAAATGTATAGTGTCACACATCTTTTATATGTAATACCAAGTCATCAAAAAACATGAAGCTAAGAGTGAGGAAGAGCAAGGCAGCAGAGAATGGAGATACAGCGAGGCTTGTGAAAAAGTGGGGAAGCAAGAATAGGGAGAAAGGGCGGAAATTATCACATGGAAGTTTATACGACGTGTAAACGTGGTAAGTTTCCTGTTCGTTTTCTCTATTTTTCTCAAACAAACAGGTGCAGATGCAGAATGGTATTAAAGCTCCGTCTGGGGCTTTAGAGCTCGATAATGGATTTCACATGTGTGATGTTCAACTAAAAAGCCACCTTGTCACAAAGGTCTAATCTAAAAAGCCCCTGAGTACAATTACAATTACAGTCTTAAGAGATGTGGCTTGACTTTGAATAAGGTTTTCTGCAGCGATGCTGATGAATAAAGTTACCGTTGCCCGTGTATATCCAAAAAAGGGTTAGCAATTGCAGCTCGCGCTTTGGTAATCACGACATTTGTTCTCTGTTGAATGTTAACGTCAATGCTAACCCAGTTTCATCAATGGTAGCGCTGCCTCCCAAATTGAATTAATTCACAGGAGGATGTCAACAATAACCCCTAGAGTGCGTATGAGAGGGAGCAGCTGAATCCTGAGTATCTTTTTGACGGTGATACAAACAAAAGTCTGTCTTCGTCTCACAGTGCAGACAGTCTATTTAAATGTCTTTATAATTTTCTTCCTTTTTACTGAAAATCATACACATATTCACTTCACATGCGGCAAAGATTTAAACTGATTTGAAAAAAGCAAACAAATGTGTGCCTGTGAGCTCTATGAAGTAAAGTTAGTATTAACTAAAAAAGACTTTCCTCTTCACAGGAGACAGGATATAATAATATAATCCAAGCCTGTTGGAAGCCTGTTCGTTTATCGGTATATGTGTGTCACGCACGTACACTCACACTCACTAGTGATCTCAGGCTTGTGCACGTCCAAAACGCGTGCATGCACATGCACACGCGAATGGATTATTTACTGTGGGCCAGAGATCCAACAGCCTCAGCCAGTTCTAATGAACCAATTATAGTTAAGTCTTTTCCTCTTCTTCCCTTTCATTTGATAGTGAGTCATAGTGCAGAGTAAGCTGCTTTTGTTTTGCATCTCATTAACGTGACCAAAAACAATGTTTGAAGTCCAATCAGCTGTTTAAAAAGAACATGGGATTGAAATGAGGCCCACACCTAAAGTTAGCCAACAAACTGAGGGTAGAAATTAGATTTGTTCTTCAAATCACAGAAGCAGCGCTGTTTGGTTTTCTCCCTAATTAATTGATACAGACTCTATTGTACGCTTGAAATTGAGTACATACTAGAATTTGCACATACCATTTTGTTCACATTGCCCAGCATGCAAAGCTATACATTCATTTTCTTTTGATCAAGTGAAGCCATTGACAAAGTGAAGACAGGTATTAGAATAAATAACACTTAAAAGTTGAAAATGTGAGATTGAGGCTAGAAGATCCTGACTTAAAGCTGGATTGCTACTGAAAAAAAGATGTGAATATACGTGGTGCTACATGACCACAGAAAAGACAGAGACATGGTCTCCGGAATGGGTTCTGACACTTTTTCAGCCTGCAAGCTTCTTACAAAATGACCAAAATCTACCTACTACAAAAGTGCAAAGCATATATTTATTTATAAAAATATTGAGAATTAGGGTTAGGGTTAAGGTTAGTATTAGGAAGAAAATAAATAAATAAATTATATATATATATATATATATATATATAATATATATATATATATATATATATATATATATATATATATATATATATATATATATATATATATATATATATATATATATATATATATATATATATATATATATATATATATATACTGTATATACACACACACACAATATATAATATATGATGATGTACCTTGCATTACCGCATGAGCCCATATTGCTCAACACAACGCAATTAACTATGCACATTTTTTTTGTCATTTCCTGGATTTACTTTGATGACTTGCACTAAATGGAGTCAGTCAGGGATGTCAGTAGCATAAACTGAGCTGATTATATCGATAACCGTTTGGTCTTTTCCTTGCAGCCCTAGATTAAGGTCATTCAACATATTTGTCAGATTGGTTAAAAATGCCAAGTCTAACAGCTGCTGACCGTCTGTATGTCCAGCTACACTGAAAAACTCCATTTCCTGACAGAGTTCTCGAAATCTTTGCAGGAATTGGTTCATATTTGTTGTCTCAATATGTGTTTGAGTTTTTATTTGATATTCCTAGCATTCTGAGTACAGCTGCATGTTTGGAATGTAGCCCTCCTCAACAAAGGGCTCGTCTGATGGTATGTATGTCAATGAGGTGGCAGTGGGGGTGGCGGAGTAACCCTAGGATGGTTACGGTGAACTGACGAGTTGAATTCAATTCCAATTGTTTCAATGCTCACTGGTTGACCACCATCAACTCCCAAAAGAATGGCCCTGTTACATCAGAATAGTCTGGATTTCTTAAGAATTCATTTTTAAACCAGTTTTTTTCTTCATATGGACAAAGGGGGAATTGTGTGATGTAGGTCAGAGACCCGACTTGGACAATATACATTGAGTCCGAACGTGACATTATGTGTTTTGGACCTGAATACGAGGCGGCACAGCTGTTCTCTGGTGTCCTTCAGTATTTGTATAAGGTTTTGTCTCTTTTTTAAATGCTACGCTCCAGTTTTTACTTCACATTTTGTGCCTGAGTTAGCATAGACGTGACTTTTACATGAGATTATGATGCTGTCACAGCTTTAGACAGGCACTCATTATGTTAAAGAAAAAGTCAGTTAATCACTGGGGTGTTTGCTTCTGTGTTTTAATGTTTATTTCAGAAATCTTCTTCAGTGAACTAATATTTTGTGATTCCTCCCTCATAAAGCTCCATTCTGCGTTTCAATGTCTATTGCCCCCTTCTTTTTTACATCTTGACTTCACAATAACCCCCCCCCCCTTTTTTTTTTTGTTGTTACTCAAGTGCTCTCCGCTGCCCCCCCCCCCATCCTTCTCTCTGGTTTATAGACAGATCTCATCTCCTCTCCTGCACCAGACATTGTACTTCTAGAAAGCCATTCTCATTGACACTGACAGCTATCTAATTGCCTTTGCATCCTTATGAATAACTGTGGACTTGCACCACATACCCACCACCCCCAAAGCTATTACCAGCACTGCTTCGCCACTATATTGCGTGGGCTTTTATAAAGTGTCTCTCATAGTGTACTGGTTGTAGGCAGCAGTGTCTCATCAACGCATGGCTCGATAGAGTAGTTCAGAATGGAGGATTTCTGTCAATGACGGGACGAGATGAGGACAGATACGTTAAATGAGCGGTGAGGGCGAGATGAGAGGAACGTTTCCCTCACGCCTCGGTCTCAGAGGTGTTTAAACATGCTGGCATCTCAAAAACAGAGTGTGGACAGAGCGGTGTCGGTGCACAGATGGGCATAGCAGCATGACAAAATTGATGAATTTCTCCACAAACATTTGCCAGTAGATGCTGTCCGGTTTTATAAGAACATATTTCAGCATCAATTAGATTTTTTTGATATGAAATAAAAAAAACCCTGCATGTGTACAAACACACACACACACACACACACACACACACACATATGCAGAGTTTGATGAGACAGCTGGCAAGCGACTGGTGGATGAACCAAACTGTCCGTGTTATCTTTAGGTGTAATGGTGCGGCTAATGATTCTGCCTTGCTTGAATGCTATAGAATATTACATAAATTACATTATATGTATTATCAGTTAGTGTGAGAGACAGAAGAATTTATCTTAGTTTGAGCAGCAGTTCATTATCCCTCTCTCCCAGGCACTGAGCAATATGAGTCTAAATTAGCCAGACAAAGCATCAAAGTTTTGCTCTGAAACTTTGTCTGTTTTTAGCCTGAGCCGATTGGATTAGCTGGTTATTAGGATGCAGCGCTCAACTTCAAGGCTAGTGCTGTTTTATAACATCCCAACCTCATGGTGGGTGGATTCAGATACACGTCCTTGGAGAGAGAGACAGTGAGAACGGCAGATAGACTCAGTGTGTGGTGTTGTGTGTGTGTGTGTGTGTGTGTGTGTGTGTGTGTGTGTGTGTGTGTGTGTGTGTGTGTGTGTGTGTGTGTGTGTGTGTGTGTGTGTGTGTTCAGCATCATGATTTGTCTATAGTGTGTGTTTGAAGTGGATCAGACAGGCAAACCTCCTCCGGGTTTATTGATTCTGTACAATCCCATCCTCCCCTAGGGAGAATACACACGCTACACCACTACCTTCGATACCTTTGTGTATTTTTAGTAGAGGTGTGTGTGTGTGTGTGTGTGTTTGTTATACTGGTGAGATCCATCAATGGCTGTGTTATGTTGTGTATTTCTACATCTGCGTGATTCCCAGGGGAACAGATGAAACACTGGGATTATCATGGCCAGTCGCACATCACCTGAACCAAGTCGTGTGTGGGTGTGTGTGTGTGTATGTGTGTATGTGTGTGTGTGTGTGTGTGTGTGTGTGTGTATTTGGCGTGAGCCATTGGTCAAGCTGTAGACACACACATCATCATTGTGGGATCTACTCACAGGAACAAGCTGGTATTTTATTTCCTTGGGAGAAGGATAGGAATCCATTGTTACTGAAGCCTGTCATTTGTAATCAATCAAACTCCAGATCTACAATGTACATGAAGAAAAAGCACAAAGGGGGATGAAAATGAGATGATAACCTTGACCTTGAGAAAAGTAGGTAAAGGTCAAATTTCAACTTTTGTACTCATCACGGATTTTTGGTAGGCAGTCACGTGATACCGTACTATTGGCTGACGGCATCAGGAAGTGCGCTACGTTCTGTGAGTCTCAGACTAAAGTGAGACACAAAAGTGTTTTAAAGAGTCTATCAGAGTGTGGGAAAAGGTAATACAGATAGAAGGTGGTTTAATATCATAAATGTTTAAATTACTGTAAATAATAACATAAGTAGTTTGTTGTTCTATCGTGGAAGTCGTTAATCACATGTGGTTCCTGGAACGTATTAACCGCGAGGAACGACGGCGCACCATATACCTCTTTAGGTACGCATCCCTGAAACCTGATGAGATTTAATTACAAAACAAAAAGCAAAAAACATTTTTAGGAAGCCAGGGGCACAAAAATGTGTAGGTCAGGGTAAAATGTTGAATTCAGGGTTGTCACGGGATGTTGCAGGCTCTGACTGCCCTGTTGTATTTGTAGGATGATAATAATGTCAAAAATGGCTGTTTTAATTTGAAAGGTCTAGTAAGTCACGCTACTGAAGCGATCTGTAGAGTGTGATAACCTTTTTACAGTTAAAACTCTCTCTTTGTTCAAGTTTAGTTCTTCTCAAATGAGATAAAACAATCAATGTTATGCAATTAATGGAACATTTATTGACTTATTTATCTTATTTTCCACACAAGATCTGTCTCTTTTGTTTTAGGCATCAAAGTTGTTTCAACCACAAATCCTTGGCTGGATCTAAAGGAATGAATGGAAATCTGATTCATGCTGATTTCCATTAAGGCCAGTGCTAACATGACACAGCTCATAGGAACAGTCATTATTGTGACAATGTTACTACAGTCAGGTACGTTGTGTGTGTGTGTGTGTGTGTGTGTGTGTGTGTGTGTGTGTGTGTGTGTGTGTGTGTGTGTGTGTGTGTGTGTGTGTGTGTGTGTGTGTGTGTGTGTGTGTGTGTGTGTGCGTGCGTGTGTGTGTGTGTGTATGAGAGAGAGAGAGAGAGAGAGAGAGAGAGAGAGAGAGAGAGAGAGAGAGAGAGAGAGAGAGAGAGAGAGCTCAGCGTTCACTCTGTTTTCAAGTCGTCGTATTGCTTCAGGCTTAACTATTGATTTTATGCCTGTGTGATGCAGCAAATCAGATCCCAGCTCAAAGGGCAAAGGTCAGAGGTCAGTGTCCCAGTGACAGTAGCTCAGCCTCCTATGGCCAGGTCTTATCTAAACACTACACAGGGACCACATATAAGAGTGTGTGGGGGGATGAAAGCTAACTTGAGGTCAGATGGAGTGGAGTGATTTATCGAGGTTAGCTGGAAAGGTAAAAGGTGAGGTAATTGGTTGTAAGCTGGAAATTTGAGGGTATGAGAACATTGAATTATGGTCCCAGCTTTGTTACATGAGTTTCAAGTAATGCTGTACACCCTGATGTAGCACAACGTCACTGCAGTATTTCAACCTTACAGAAGAGCTACTATTTAAGAAAAGGACACTCCAGCTTGTACACATGGATTGGATGTTTGCTACTTTACACTTCACTTAATAAATTGATATGGAGGGTTTTTGTTTTGTGTCAGTGTACCTCCAATTACAAATAATAAGTCCACTAAATTAGATGTCCTATTTGTGTTTTGTCGTTAGCAGTAAATTGAAAGGACTGGAATAGAAGTTTGCCCTGGCAGAGGTGTAATAGACCCATCGCCTCATCATATATCTCATTTCCTTCTCTAAAACTGTGTTGCATGTAATTTCCGTGCGAAGATCCAAAATATATATATATTAGCGCCATGTGGCCCTGGGCTGTGATCAGCACAGATACAGTACATTTGAAGGTCAGACCTCAGAGAATAAAAGGGAATAAAGAACATAATTTAATCTCAAGTGTTTTATAATAAAAGTAGACACAGAATGAACAACAGGGACGCAGTTTCAAAAGCTGAAACACTAATTGTATTTCAACAAGGGCCACGTGGAAAAAAAAAAAAGACAATTCCCAGAATCAACTAATGAAAGGGAAACTTAGTGGATATGGGAGAGGGATTGCTTAACAGTGTGTTCATCCACATGGATCCATGTTTATCTCTTTTATGTACACACTGTAGTTGTGATATCTATTTATCACAGAGCTTTTGTCTCCCATGCAGGGTAATAATTACTGCAAAGGTGTTAGTTATTTTGGTGATGTTTGTACAGAAAGTGCCAGACTTTTGAAGAAAGAGCAACATCACTTTAATTTGCACCTTGTCTTTAGAAATGTGTGAACAGTTGTGGAGGGTTTATGTGTTACAGAGTGTGAACCAAAACCCTGAGGGATAAGTCTTTGAAGAAAAGGCTTTTCCATATTGTGCCATATTAAAAATGTGTGAGGAAATGAAGAGACGAGGGTCACATGAACAAAGAGTAAGGTATAGAAGTCAGCACTGCATGTGTTGGTGTGGAAATACTGCTGTTATTATCCTGTTTTCACTCTGAAGATGCGATGCAGATTAAAAATGACAGTGATTCATCTAAGGTTGAGCTGCACAGACAGAAATGTGAAACGAAGGACCAGCCGTAAAGGCAACAATTTTGTTTCTAATGTGGGTTATTAAGGCCTTTGTGACAATCTCTATAAAATGACTTAACGTCCTCCTCAGTGTCTCCACTGCCCCAAAGCCTCACTGTCACCTCTTCATACATATACATTGGCTGCTAAAGAGATGGTTCATGAATACTATCAGGGACCTGGTCTTAGGATCGTCTGCGTTCCTACGTGAGTGTGTTGGAAAATGTGTGCTGCATCTCATCATAAATACTGGCTGTGTGTGTTCAGCTGTTTTGCATGATCATCCCCCCTCTGTGTCATCCGTGCAGCAGTAGTTACCCGCGAAGCTTTTTGTTCATCAGCCTCAGCAGTGGTGTGTTTTCCTAACCAGCACTGCCTGTACAGGTAGCCTCACACACACAAGCTGTGCTGGTAATGGTTTCTGTCTAGTGGGGAAATGTCTTATAGGGATTTATAAAGGTTATCCCTCTTTTGTGTGTGTGTGTGTGTGTGTGTGTGTGTGTGTGTGTGTGTGTGTGTGTGTGTGTGTGTGTGTGTGTGTGTGTGTGTGTGTGTGTGTGTGTGTGTGTGAAGGGGGGTGGTCTTTTAATGTAACTGTGTATCAAAGAAAAAGCCTGGGGGCAAGGCTCTTTCTCTGTCACATTCTCTCACTATTGCGCACGCACACACACACACACACACACACACACACACACACACACACACACACACACACACATCCTCAAATGAAATGTTGCAGTGTTTTGTAGAGAGCCTTAATAGTGAGTCGTTATTAGTGATCTAGTGTTGCACGGCGGGTGTAAACCAACGTTTATGTTGTATCTAAGCTACACTTTTCATACAGTGTCGACACCACTGCAATAAATCTCCAGTGTCTGATTTTAAATGGTGATACAGTCAGACAGTGTGAGGGATATAGTGTGTATATAATATATATATATATATATGGAACATTTATATATGCATCAGGCTGTGCTCGGTGAACAATAGCACAACATGGGCCTCTGGAGGTTCAGCAGCTCCCGGATTTCCTGTCGTCTTAATTATGAGACGTTTGAGATTGATTTTCTTCCATTTTGAGTTTGCAGCCAACTGACTCACAGCCGGCGTCCCGTCTGTGTCAGACTCACCTCTGTTACAGATGTGCTGCTGTGATGGTGGTAACAGACATAGATCCTGCATACAGAGGGGAGCGTGTGTGTGTGTGTGTGTGTGTGTGAGTGTGTGTGTGTGTGTGTGTGTGTACCTGTGGCAGCTGTCATGTGCATGCTGTGGAATCATTTAATGTGTCACTCTCCCCTCTGGATCAGCTTTCATTCCCTGTCTGCTGTCACTCTACTGGGGAGTTAACACGCTGATGCCTGTCTGATGTCAGTGTGTGTTTTTAATTGCTCTGTAGTAGAAGTATGTATGTGTTTGTTAGGAAGTTACATGTGTATTGTTTAATGGAGCCGTTGAATCAATCTTAATACATCTATTATAAAGCAGGAGTACAGAAAACAGCAAGACGTGGTTTTAAAACATGAAGTAAAACCTCTCCTTTTTCAAACGCTGCAATCACGTGTTGCATTTTTGAGTGTCAGCTGTCACCAGTGAGTACTCAACAAACCTTGTGCTGCTTTAACTGCACTGTTAGTAGATTTGTGACATTTTATGCTGTTTTCCTTCCTCTCAAATCCTTTGCACACCTTCAAAAACAGCTGATTGGCAGCTTTCTGTGGCAAAGAGTTGGAGCAGCGTTTTTCATGTGACAAGTAGGCTGACGTTAGCCCTCTTATAAAGCAGCATTCAGTATTGTTGTGGACTCAAAGGCACATCTTCCACATTTTGATTTTGTGTATAGTGTAAGTATAAAGGGGCTGTCAGAAAACACGTTTGTTTAGTTTGATCATCAAATAGAATAAACTAAACTGAGATGATGCCTCTAAAATGTCACATTTCTATAACGTCTAACATTGGAATTAAGCTACTGAAATATTAGATTTTAGTAGTTTAACACATTTTTTTCCTTACATCCATCCATGTCCAAACATCTGAATGTAAAGCATCTGCTGCTGCTACGACTCAGACGCTGCTGTCAGACGGGAGCCGATGCCTAGAGTTCAGTTGCTCATCTTAAACAGGAGTTTGATGTAATACTGTCAAACTTGTCTTCTCTGACAGGACCAAACTTCCCTGATTTTGATTAATTGGACCTTCACCAATGGAGGACTTGATGATGCCAGTGACTGGTTTGCTACTGGGGGGCTGCTGTGGAGCAGTGGGACGTTGGCAGAGTGTGAAGGAAGAGGCCACGCTCTTCGACAGACAAGCCTCCAACGCTGTCTAGAATATGACTCCAGAAGACGTGCAGTACTAATTAAAATGGATTACATGGCCCCACTAGTTCTGTGCCCTTTAGTAATATTGTCTATATTATCCTTTACTCCCTTCATTTTAAAATCGTTTCATGCACTTTGTCGTCTGACTTTTCTTTCGTTCAGCTCTTGACTGCTGGTCGTAAGTCAAACAGGTTGTCAGTGCATCTGATAATAACAGTAAGAATATTGATGTTTATGACTGCCTCACATCCAGACACGTCCGCAGTCACAGACGCACAGAGGCGTGAGAATTTCTCTTCATGACCTTATTAAAAGAAGTCATCGTCGTTCAAGGAAAGACGCTAAGTGCTTGTGGAGAAAATGACACCCCTGCTAATGACTACAT
>NC_090782.1:4367500-4372500 GCF_040054535.1 Antennarius striatus | reverse complement strand
ATTATAAGGATTTTGGGCTTTACTCAATTTTTTAAACAGACTGCCATTATTTTTAACACAAGTGTACATCGATTTGTTTGTTTGTTTGTTTGTTTGTTTGTTTGTTTGTTTGCGTCAAACATGCAGAATATCTGTGAAATTGCTGGAAAAATAATGAACAAAAGAGGAATATTTGAAATAGATCTGGATAGACGAGTGACTGCACTATTTTTGCAGAGCTTGCAAAATTTTAGAACTTAATAAATAAATCAAAAACATTTTTGGTCATGATATTTAGATGGATATACAGTAAGTATGTATTGTATGTTGCATATCCAGAAAATAGTGCAGATCTCCTGGATATTCATACTTATTGATAGATGGGGATTTTTAATTAGCAGATATGTGTCATTCCAGTTGGTAAAACATTCATGGACTTTAAATCCTCATGGGAGTCCTCATTCATCTGATCAGTCTTACGTCACTTCTCATCTTAATTACAGGTGAAAAATGTCTGTTGTTTTTATACCCATGTTTGATTGTTTACATTTAAATTGCTTAAAGCCGTGTAATTTATGCACAATGTCAAGCATGTTCCTACTTTGAAATGTCTGTAATGCTAATATTATTTTAGGTGATGTGCTGGTAAATAGGTGTGAATGCACGGGCATTCTGAAGGACGTGTTTATTGTATGTAAATAAATATAAATGAAGTCGTCTGTAGCACAGTACATAGTATAGAGTAAGGTTTATAAATCTAGTTATTGTTATTTTTATTATTATTCTCCCCTTTCTATCTGCATTCACATCATGATAATAATATATATGACAGAATAATGCATTTTAAATGTCTTTATCAAAGTAAGTCTATGGATTCCTATTCCCTTTATGCCTGTGATTATGCATGAATGACCATCTGAATGCACAAACACACACAAACAGTGTACAGGCCATTTGCGATGTGCAGCATTTTTTCTTCATGGTGTTGCTCTCACCAGGGAACTCACATATTCATTATTTAACCCTTATCTTGCTGGCGGAGCCTATTGGGGTGTAAGTAAGTGTTGCTCCCAAGCAGACATTTTTTTGTACATGTGGACCAGACATCAGTAGCTGTGTTTACCACCTTGATGAGTTGTATTATTATAAGAGTCTTGAAAATATTTGGCATTGGCAGTTTATCTCAAAAAGTTCATCTAATTACTGCATTCCCCTGAATAGATGATGAATTAAAGGGAAACGGGGAAATTGCAGGCAGTGCATTAAATATGTATCTTGCATGATCAATAATAATAAGTTGGCCAGTTGAGTCGGTGAGAGTTTAACTTCTGTAATTTTTCTCATAAAGCTGTGTGCTGGAGGAGCGTTAGCTGACCTCACATCAACAGCAGACAGGACCTGAGAACTGATACAGAATCAATGCTGCGGGTCTTCTTCTTATTCCAATTACAGCCGTGTCTGATCACCAAGGGCCCCTCGCTCATCGGACAACTAGAGCTGTGCCTTTGATCAACGGTCACACACAGATGAGCCCAACATAATTTAAACACATTTCCACTCTTTCAGGTCATTTGTTTCTTTCTTTGTTTGGTTTTATGACATACAAGCAAAAGAAATCAAATGTGCATACACGCGTACACACACACACACACACACACACACACACACACACACACACACACACACACACACACACACTAGTAAAAAAAATCATCCAATGTTTTTGATCAATGCCCATCAGTCCTGAGAGCAGGATCTCCATTATTTCATGCTCTGTAAATTTAATTGATTGCAGGATGAAACGATCAGTGAAGGAATCTTTCATGTCGTTATTTTCCTTTTTCTTCACACCACGGCTCCTGGAATTCATTTGCAGGAAAAAGAAAGTGTTTGTCCTTGGTTTTGTGCTTTGTTGGTCTTGGTTTTGATCTGAGAGCTCGTAACAGCAGCCTGCTGTTGAGTATTAGAGTTTCCCACAATTCACCAGTGTAACTGTTTCAAGGCCAAAATGTTGCTATAGAACCGTTGAAAACAATTGAAATAAAGCACTAAGTGGTATATGTGTGTGTTAATTATAGTATATTTAAACACTTAACACACACAGACTGTTCCTCGGTGGCAGTCGGACCGTGTGTGAGGGTCTGGCATCCCTCAGCGGAGAGCAGAAGTAGAATAACACATCTCCTCTTTGTGAAAGCTTGACGGGTGTTACCAGCTAATTATTCCCCCAGCTCTTTCCTGCAGTGTCACGGCTATAACTTCCCCCTCTCAAACAGCTGCTCTGCTAATTACCTCTGGTGGCGCGTACTTTAGTGTCTCACTCACTCTGCATCCAGTCCCATTCTCCTGCTCTTCCCTCCACATGTTGTCACAGTGAAGACACGGAGACGCCAAGCTGAGGCTGAGGACCATCTAATAACACCACCCAGCACAGAACAGTAAAACAATACATGTTAGCAGCAGCACCCAGTGTGACGGCAAGGGTTAACACACACACACACACACACACACACACACACACACACACACACACACACACACACACACACACACACACACACACACACACACACACACACACACACACACAACCTCCTGTACCTCCACACCAAGGGGGAAGGCTGACACACACATGCAGGTTAATTGACTTCCCTTTCGGCGTTGAGGTATTCTGATGGAGTCAGCGCGATCGGAGGAGAAAGTGTTGTGTGTCTCAGACGGATCGCGTGAACATGATAATCAAATCTACGTGTGAGAGGATTACTCTATGCAAACTCTCCCATTGGTCTAATCCAGGTTCGCACAATTGCTTAACACACCTGCAAACTGCCTGCGTCCCACCAGGACACCACTGATCTGAACACAACAAGCAGCAGGTGCAGGCGGTTTACACCAACATAAGTAATGAGACTGGAGGATTGTTGGTCGGGGATTTGCATTTCTGCTTTTGTTTTTTTGTTGTTGTTGTTTTTTTTTAAAAAATAATGCTGAATCAGGAGGTTCTTTCTGTGATTCACTATCATTGGTGTCTTCAGGGAGAGAACAAATATTACTTGGATTTCCATGCCAACTGTAAGAAGATTATTGCATTTTTCATAATATGAGAGAAGGATATGAACTTGCTGATAGTTCTACGGTATCTGTGTCAAACTCCGCTTTCGACAGAGGCTATTATATTCTGCCTTGTTGGCATTTATGCTGCAGAGGAAGGTACACTGCAGCTTTGAAAAAGGAGCCTGAACAACCCGGGAGATGCAGCGAGCATTCTATGACTAGATTTACCTTCAAGCTGTTTAATTGAGTTCTATATTCTGATGAGTATTAGATTGTACGACGCCCCTGCCTATAGCTGAGTTATGGAGGATGTAAAAATCCATACCTGGAGACTTATCAGAGACAGTCCAGCTGTCAGTGAGGCCTGGAACCGGATGTAGTGTCAGACTCCATCATCACTGACAGTGATCCAGCAGCAGCACCTGCGCCATTCACCTCTCTCCATCGCCTTCATTCCACCCCCCCACCCCCCATCAATTCACTCATTTTTCCATCAATCCATCCTCACCCCATCTCCACCCTGTCAAAGCAGCGGGGTTGTACATCAGGACAGAATGTGTGCGCAAACCCTGTTTGTGTACTTGTGTGTATGTGCATGTATGTTGGTGGGGGGGAGGATGCAGTTGTATGTCCCAGCAGCCCCCTGTCTGCAGAATCATGTCATTGATTGAACGCATGTCCCCGTACACAGTGACTGATCACATGGGGGGGCGGGGGGGTGGGGGTGTCATGGCCGGGGCTGGAACAGCATCTGGCAGGACAGACGGAGCAAATGCTAACAGTAAATAAAATAAAATAAAGAAGGAAATGAGGTGCAATGCAGAGGTTGGCTCAGAAAAATGAGACAAAGGTCGATAGAAAGTGAAACTTTTTTTTAGAATAAGATTTATAAAAGTATTTAAAAAAAACATCAATGAGACTCACAACCAAGAAAATTAAACTAACTTCCTTATCATGCAGTGTATAATTATATTAGGTTTATGGAGATAGGTCAAACCTTTGAAACCAAAATGAACAGCAGGAGAAAAGGAGAAATGAATTACAACAAGGAAGAATGTGGAGGGAGTGAGAGACAGACGGGAGGAGCCCTGCTGTTCTGAGGCGCTGCGCTCAGACTGGGGCCGATAGGCCTGAAGGTGAACCAATCAATTATTCTTCACCGTCAATAATTCAGAGTAGTCTGAGGCCTGTGTGTGTGTGTGTGTTCTGTAAACACACACACACACACACACACACACGGACCAGCCCTGATTTGATTTAAGATGACCAGTCAATGTGGATCCAAGGCTTCAGAGGGTCGAGGCTCTAAATTATTGCTCAGCTTAAAGACAGAGGAGGTGAGCAGTATTTTATCCCTCCATGGCAAAGCCCTCTTCTTCCTGTTCCCTCCCTCTCCAATCCCCACTTCCATCATTTTGCTCAGTTTCCTCTCTCTTCATGAGACCCAAGTCAGCAGTGGAAGAATATTGGCGTCTCTCGGCCAACACCTTTGCGCCTCCTTTCCCTGTTTCCTCCTCCCTCCTTGGCTATGTCTTTGACTTTACCAGCCACACACACACACACACACACACACACACACACACACACACACACACACACACACACACACACACACACACACACACACACGCTATCCATTTCTCTGTAATTGAAAAGATGCCCTGGCTGTTTGCCACACTACTAAAATGGATCAGATGGCAGAATATCCCTGAGGTAGTACATCTCCGACTGAGAGAATTAAAGAGAAAAAATCTCTCTCTCTCTTTCTGTCTATCCTTATCTCACTCAGTCCTCTCTCTCTCTCTCTCTCTCTCTCTCTCTCTCACACACACACAAACACACACACACAGGTACAAACACACACACGGTGAGTAAGGCTGACTGTGCCATTCCTAATGTCCCGGCTCTCTCCTTCCTTTGTTCCAGCCTTCCATTCTGATATGAATGTGCCTGTTAAAGTAGAATTG